>NC_142677.1:22956637-23113822 GCF_964200805.1 Pocillopora damicornis
CAGCTGTCTACGCCGTTCACCACACCGACGAGTCCGAAGAGAGGCTTCGATATCCTGAAGAAAACACTGTATCGTCCGCAAATGCACAACGCGTTGTCAGCATACAATTTGTGGACGAAGGGGATGTTACTGAGGTGTTTGAGGATCACAGAGAAGTACAAATCGATGAGTATGAGACAGATTCGGATGACGAGGAGTCAGATTTTGAAGAACATCCAGAGGTTGTCAACAGAGCGTGTGTTACCCGATCCGGCAGGGCTGTTCGTGCATTTGTGCGTCTCGACATGTAAGAGGTACTAACAGTTAAAAAATCCATTTAACGGTGCAGATTGATACGTATGACAACCAAATTTTTGGCAAAAAAAAGAGAAAAAAAAAGAAACCTCGCAGAAAAGCCACGAGAGCCGTTGAATAATAAGTGTAGTGAGTTTTTGTGGACGTCTCGGAAAAAAGACTTCCGTAGCTTACAAATTAAAATTAGGTATCCCAGGGGCTAGAGTGGGTGTTTCATTCTTTGTAGAATTTACCTCTCTTGATTTACTTCGATGCCCCGTAGTCGACAGGAAACAAATTCACATCTATAATAACAGCTTTGGTGAATTATATCGGTATACTAGATTTGCAAACAAAAGTGGGGTAGATGAGCACGTTGCTAAATTAAAAAACAGCGTTAACGAGGTTTAAGTGAAAACAAATAATGAATTATTTCAAGTATTACACTTCGTCTAGAGTTTAAAGTCTTAAAACTGGGCAAATTGCATAATAAATGTGAATAATTAACGTGTATTTTTAATTATTAACTGAGATTTACCGACAACCGACAAAGGTCAAAAATCTTAACCGACAACCGACAAAGTAATGAAATTTTAACCGACAACCGACATTTTGACCCCCCCATTCAGACCCTCTGTATACTACTTTAGAGTATAACACAATCATTATGCCAACGGAAACTACAATCAGAAACAACCACGCCAAGCAGTAAGCTTCAATCATCCACCTTTTGGGCCAGGTTTGCACACAATGATTTTTCTGGTCATCAAATGTCCTGACGAAAAATTTTGGTGAGTTGAAAATCAGCGAGAACACCCAAGAACTAAGGACGATCACCTGAAATATAAATTCATGGAAGCGTTTTATTTTCTTCGAAAATAATTTGATCCGAGGTGTATTTGCTTTTTCGGTCATCAAGAGAGGCTATGCATACCCCTTAAATAAAAAAATTGAATTCGAATTCTATTACGTTCAAAATCATTTATTGTTTCTTATTAGAATGTCCTTTTCAAGTTTAGGAATAACATATGTCGTTATCGAATATCCAAAGCACTGACCATGCTTATTGCATAAGAAATACTGACCGCGCTTTTTGCGTAAGGAATAATGACCGTACTTATGGCATGAGGAATGACAATTAGTCGTGTTGTACCATGTCAATGAATTTGACAAAGAGTATGCTACCTCTGCCATAAATGTAATATACAAACTAAGATTTTTTGCGCCTACTGGGTCCAAATGAAGTTCTCGTCTGAGTCTGCGGGTGAATTTATTTTCAAATATTACCCATTCCAAGTTAACTTTCCCTGATATTTCTTGAGGGACTTGGAGGTAATTGTTAACTTAAGATAAAGGTTCCGATGTCGGATCCTGAGATCTAAGCTCGTGAAAATTAAACGCCGAACGGACCAGAAAATGCTGATAAACGATTCCTTTTCAATAACAGCTGGTCAGAGACCTCAGACAGTATTTTCACCTGGTAAGTCGACGGGAATGTTTTGACTCACCTTAAACTTTCGGTAAGTCAGTTTTCTCTTTGGATCCAGTGGATAAAGCGCAGTATAATATCGTTCCACAGCAATAGCTACCAAAGTAACAACTGAGGTAATTCCAGGAAGCCAGGCCAGATTCCCACCTGTCACCAACTTACAGAGGACTGAGCCTGCAGTTCCATCCGGGTGGACTATATTGAAGCTTACAACAATCTTTGGTGTGATAAGTGTTGCAAACAGGATATCGGAAATTGCCAGGTTCACGAGTAAATAATTTATGGGAATCCTTTGGAGTCAAAGAGCGAACTCATAAAGGTCAATAGGGAAGATAACAATTGAATATATATATTTTTTGTTTTTTGTTTTTTTTTGTTTTTTTTTTTGGAAAGTAAAATACCTCTAAAGAAATTCCAAAAGAATCAAAAGATTGACTCGTAATCAAACGAATTTCACCCGCCCCTGAAATTTCTAAAAATCAACGTTTTCTAATACACTATTAAGACTTATTCTAAATTTAAGGTAATGGACAGTGAATGAATTTCTACTCAAAGATATCAGTCAAGTAAAACACAGAGGCAACCCGTAAATGTAATGTATAGATTTAGCCAAGCCTAAAAGCGGAGCTCGCACTTTTTTTTCCCGCACGTGTCAAGGGCACAACGCCTTGCTCTGGCCTGGACTAGAACCCGGGTCGTCCGACTTGGAGCCCAGTGCACTGACCACTGGACTACTGAACAAAGCCCGCGGCGTGCCCGCGGTACAGTTGACCACGCATGTTAAAAGTAGCACCTTGTACGGTCGTACGGTCGTACATCCAAATTTTTTCGGCTTGATGGGTTACTACTATTTTGTATAATTATGGGGCTACGCTCTGCGAACTCCGCTATTATGAGGTAAATCTTTTATGCCAAAAAGTGTATTTATTATGAAATACAGATATGTAAGGAAAGAACATACGAAGAGTGGAGTTTAACTCGTAATTACCTCATCTGAAGGTGTCTTTTTATGATCAAACAAACCAACGTATTTCCTGCAATGTCCACAGCGACAAGTGTTAACAGTATGGTGGTGATCGCGTAATTAGTTGTATCAGGCACGAACATTGTGGAGAGGATCAATGCTGGTTATACATCACCTGAACAGAGACAAACCTGAATTTGTTAGTACAGTTAATCACATTATTTCGAGTGCAATTTGGAATAAATAAGCACGAGTAAATTTTTTCAAAGACTAACAAAATTGCACTCGCCCGTAGGGCGAGTGAAATTTGTAGTCTGAAAAAATTAACAAGCGCTTATTTATTCCAAATAGAACGAGAAAAATCATGTGATTACGTATTAATAATATACATGAAAAATACGAGATAGCTTTTCATAATTATGAAGAGGCAAAGCACGCGCAGCAAGTACAAAAATATTTATCCAAACCCTGCGAGTGACATTGTGCGTTCGGTCAAAACAGTAATATACAATGATATTTTCATGCCTTTAAGGTGCAAGAAAGTTCAAAGTCCGGCTAAACGGTTCAAGGAATTGTTCAGTCTGTGTCCGAATCACTTTCGATGGAATGGAATCGTCTTTTGTGAGGTTTAACCATGTTTGTTTTTAATTTCGGCGTAGAATCGCTCGAGCAAAGTGTTAACCTGGGTCGGCTCGTAATTTTCGATTTCCTTGGCAATTCCCTTCTTTAAACACCACTTTTTCCAAACCGACAACCAAAAAGCAGTGCTTTTTACAGTGTTTTCTTTGTTAGAGCTGTTTTTCAGCTGCTATATTGTTGTTGCGGTGGCGAAAAAAAACCTACTCAAAATGCCGGCCATTATTTCGTCCGCAAATTTTCAGCGTATACAAATGTTGCGACATCCAAGGCTCGCATTTGATTGGCTATCTGTGAGTTTCTTTGAATTTTGACCAATCAGAATGTCTGGTTTGATAGTTCTTTGCACTGAATTAACCCTCTTCTGCATTGAATTACCTGAAAACTGCATTTATCTTAACCAATCAGAACCGAGTAATTTTTTCATGTATATTATTGAGCTTGAAACGAGTTTCTTGTACACCTTTAAGTTAATTTCCTCTTTTGTTGCGAATCAACATTTAAAATTTCATTTTATTATTTCCGTCACACTTCATAACTTAATCAAATGGACCAAAATTTTCCATTGTCTATAACCTTATTGATTATAGAGATGACGTCAACAGTGTTCAAATATTAAGTCCTTAGATAAGTAGAAATCTAGTTAACCAAATTTTTCATGAAACAACTATTCCGCGAACTGCCGAGGCGTGTTTTTTCGACGCTACGTCTCTGGCTGTGTTAAACAACTGGTGAAAACAATCTGGAAATCCTCAAAAAAATTTCATACCAGTCAACGTTTTAGACAACATATCACCGATACGTGCGGATAAAGGTAATATAAAAGGGGGATTCTAGCTCATTTTAAAAACAACCTTGATTTTTAAGGCAGCTCATGAATTTAACCTTGATCTCAAGTCAACATAAAAAAACGGTTATTGTACATTTTGGTGACAACCTTGATTTCAAGAAAACTTGAATTTTGCACAGGTGAATAATGTTCACAATGTCTCACTCTTGAGTTCTGAAGAATTATTTTCTTGAACGATCATCTTGAATGATTCTCTTAAACGATTCTCTTGTCACACCATCGGGGTGTTGATTGTCTTTTGTGAAGATTTTCAGATATCTATGTTGTATCTTCCCGCACAGAAGTCATGGTGTGCCTTGATTTTTTCTTCTGTCCAAAGAGTGTCTTTGTAAATGAGAAGTTATCCTTTATAGGTCACATTTTCAAGCTCACAGTTGACGATGTTGAGCTGAGCATCTGACAGGATGAAAGGATTTCCGTTTCAGACACGACGCCGACTTTTTATTTCAAATTACCTTACACCGGCCCTTTTTTTGTTGTAGATATTCAGTTGGTTTTTTCGTCTTTTAAAATAGTTAATAAGTTGGTGTGAAAGACCCTATCCCTCGTGGGCCCCGTACGTGTGTGGTGTACAGGTTTTTATGTCGGCGAAACCCCTCAGCATTTACCCACGCGTGTGCATGAGCACTTGGTCAGTAATGGGACCTCTCACATTTTCAGACACTTACAAAATTCTTAACTATGTCGCACTCTATGTTCTGACGAGTGTTTTAGCATCTTAGATCACGCTTCCACAACTTTCTAACTTAAAATCGAAGAAGCTATCCACATTCAATGGTAGCAACCTACACTTAATCATTAACTTTTTCGTGTTAATTTAAAACTTTCCTTGTAATTGCATACATTGTTTTGTTTCCATGGTTTGTTTTGTCCAATGAGCATTTTGTTATACACTATAAATTCAACTTTGTACTTTGTATAAATCAGAACCGAAGATGACAGAAGAACTATCGAAACATGTTTTTAAAAAAATGTCGTATATTTTCTTAAATTCGTGATATATCTGCTGCTATCCAGATCTTATTTGGGATTCCATTGACAATCACCTTCACTTCAGTGATGTCAGGATTCAATGTCTTCTCAGTGTCTCTAGCACCAGCGACATCTGGCTCGTAAAAAGAAGAAGTCCCTTCATTGACCTCCTTGTTATTGTCAAGTACAGTCGGTTTAAAACTCAGAGTTATTATTGTTTATCGCCCACCTCCCTCGACCTTGAATGGTTTAACACCCTCATTGTTCCTTGATGAGTTTTCTACGTTCCTGGAGCACTATATCGCTGATCCTGGTGGAATATTATTAGTTGGTGATTTTAATATACATGTTGACACCTGTTCTTCCCAACACTCAACTGAATTTCTTCAATTGTTGGATTCTTTCAATCTTACTCAACATACACATGGCTCAACGCATAAAGATCGACACACCTTAGATCTTGTGATTACAAGATCTGATGATAGTATTGTTTCGAATTTAACAATTGGTTCTCCTTTTGTCATCTCTGATCATGCTGCTGTTCACTTCCAGCTCTCGCTTAATAAGCCGCCGCTCGACAAGAAGATTATTTCATTCAGAAAGCTTCGATCTATTGATTTTGATAATTTCTGTGCTGATGTTATGAATTCGAGCCTTCCTGATCTTTTTGCCTCGTCATCGTCATCCTTGGATTATTTGATTGATCAATATAACAGAGTCCTTACTACCATACTTGAGACTCATGCTCCACTGCAAAAAAAGTTAGTTACTTTGCGTCCCGCTGCACCTTGGTATTCTGAGGAGATAAATAATTTAAAGAGATCCCGTAGAAAACTTGAACGACGCTGGCGAATGACAAAACTTCCTTCTGATCGTAAGTTGTTTATTGAGGGATGTGATGCTGTCAACAACTTAATTCGTGATTCCAAGAAGAATTATTTCGCATCATTAATCAATGAGAATCAGTCAAATTATAAACAGCTTTTTAAGATAATTGATAAACTACTACAAAGGAAAACAGATATTCAATATCCCCCCTGCAAATCGCCCACTGATCTTGCTAACAAGTTTATTAAGTACTTCACTACAAAGATAGATAGAATACGGGGTCATATAACGACTGCTGCTTTCCCTCATCGAGATACAGTTGCTGTTGTTGACAACGCCTGTCCATATTCTTTTGATATTTTCAAAATGGTAACAGCGGATGAAGTTCATACATGTATCATGAATCTGGCTGCTAAGTCATGTGCTCTTGATCCTCTTCCTGGTTATGTTACAAGAAATGCACTTAGTGTTCTGTTGCCTTTCATTTCCAAAATCATAAATATCTCATTGGAATCTGGTCAGATGCCTTCGCAACTCAAGGTTGCAATGTTACGCCCGCTCCTTAAGAAATCTTCTTTGGATCATACTCAATTCTGCAATTATCGTCCTGTATCGAATCTTTCATTTATTAGCAAAGCAATTGAAAAATTGGTAGCTAATCAACTTATCTCCTACATTAACGATTATGAGTTAAATGAGACATTCCAGTCGGCGTACAAGAAATATCACAGTGCTGAAACTGCACTTATTCGTGTTCACAATGATATTCTTTCTGCCATTGATAATCGTCGAATCGTAATTTTACTGTTGTTAGACCTTTCCGCTGCCTTCGATACAGTCGATCATACCATCCTCCTCTCTCGTTTACGTGTACGGTTTGGGATAGCTGGGAAGCCTCTATTATGGTTGCAATCTTATTTATCGAATCGCACGCAATATGTCTCCGTTGATGGTGGTACTTCGACGAAACATGACCTTAAATGTGGAGTGCCACAAGGATCTGTCTTGGGACCCATTTTGTATTTGCTTTATACTTCACCGCTTTCAGATATCGTAAAGAAATTTAACCTGAGCTATCATTTTTATGCGGACGACTCACAGCTTTACTTGTCTTTCCAACCAACCGTACTGGGTGATAGGGATCTAGCGGTTTCTAGCATCGAGAGCTGTGTGGATGAAATCAGTCATTGGATGATGGTTAATCGTCTTAAATTAAATAAAGACAAAACTGAATTATTGGTAATTTCCGCTAAACATCTTCCAAGACCACTCCTTCACGAAATTTCAGTTGCTGGTGAGACTATCCCTTCCGTGCAAAAGGCGAGGAATATCGGCACTATGTTCGACAGCCATTTTTGCTTTAAGGATCATATTACTGACATTTGTAAATCTTCATTTTATCATTTGCGAAATATTAGCTATATCAGGAAATATCTTTCAGCGACCACTACTGAATTGCTGGTTCATATGTTTGTATCTTCGAAGCTGGATTACTGTAATTCCCTTTTGTATGGCCTACCAGCCTACGCTATAAAAAGGCTACAACACGTCCAGAATGCCGCGGCGCGCCTCGTCACACTTACAAAAAAGCATGATCACATTACGCCTGTTCTTTTCAATCTTCATTGGCTTCCCGTTAACCAACGTATTATTTTTAAGATTTTACTTATAACCTACAAGGCACTTAACAACCTGGCACCGTCGTACATTTGTGATCTGCTTACATCTTACACCCCATCGCGTCAACTACGCTCATCATTCAAGCACCTTCTGGTTTCTCCATCCTATAACTTGAAAACATATGGCGCAAGATCCTTCTCTGTAGCAGCACCATCATTATGGAATGCTTTGCCAAGTGAAATTAGAAATGCTCAGTCTGTGTCTGTTTTTAAACGTAGATTAAAAACTTTACTCTTTAGAAAAGCCTTTTATAATTAATATTAGCTGTCTTAAGTGTTAATGTTTAAGTTTTTTTTGTAGGCGCCGTTGAACAGTAGGATACTGGCGTGGTATAAATCTTTTATTATTATTATTATTATTATTATTTATAATTAATATTAGCTGTCTTAAGTGTTAATTTTCAAGTTTTTTTTTCTTGTAGGCGCCTTTGAACAGTAGGATACTGGCGCGGTATAAATCTTTTATTATTATTATTATTATTATGCTCTCATTGATGATCGCGCCTGATTTGTTACCTACTTAGGTTTTCTTGAGATGAGTGACGTGTTCGTACATGAATCTCTTTCCCTTTTTGTAGTTAAACAAGGCCTCATCAGCGAGTTCTTGACTGTGAATGAGTTCAACTCAAGCTGGATGTCAGACAATTCACAAGCGAGCTGTGTCTCGTCAGATCCTATCACAACATTGCATGCAGGTGCAAGCCTGAGCTCGAAAAGAAGCTCATCAGAAAGACCTCTTGAGAAAAAGACCATGATCGTTTAGAATCTCATGATCCAATGGAATCCTATATTTGTTCTGATAAACATCATTGAGCTTATTCTCCCTGTCAACTCCTGGTTTCTTTTTATCTTCAGCATTGCACCTGATCTTCGAAAGATCAACAGATTGAATACCTTCTCTGAACACGCTCGCCCTCTCATTCTTAGTCAAGAAGAGGTCCTCATAGAGCTTGAATAGATCATAACCATCAGTGCCCTGCGAGATTTCTCCTGCGAATTTCACAGTCAACCTGTTAACAAGAGCTCTTGCGACATTGTTAACTATATAACTGTTTGCGTGACCACTAACTGCCATGTCAAAGATGGATGAAAGAGATCCTGGCACGAGGACAACTACGTCATCAAGTTTTGGAACTGGGGCTCTAAGGACTTCACCTGGGGACGCCCTATTAGGGTTAAATGTTACTCTGGGAATTGCGCCGTCAGCCTTGAGGGCGTTTGACGTCTTCTTTTTCAAAAGTTGGATTGGTTTTTCCACTGACATCCATTTTAAAATTATAGATATTTCATTTTAAAATTGATGATTTTGGAGATACTGATCCTCTTTTGAAACACAACGACGGTGATGATGATGATGAAGATGAAGGAAATACAACAACACCTTTTAAACCAGATTGTCATTCAACTACGGAGCCATCAGGTGAAGAAATTCCAAAGACAACAATGAACAGTGAACAAGAGAAAGTATCAGAAACTGCCGAAACATCTCTCATTGAGGGTGATACCACTTATTCGCGTGTCATCACTTCAAATGAGAAGGCATGGAACTCTCTTACCAGAATTTATACTGAGCCAAAGGCTTCGGAACTCGAGGTTTGTTATAGTAAAACAGGAAGGTTGCTGGTAAAGATATTTGGCCAGGGCAAGAAGACATATCTCTTGTATACTGAAGATAAGGGTACGAATAAGGAAAGGTTGAATCCATCAATTCCAAAACAAATCAAAACCTCATTTGGCCCAGAGTCGAGAGGTTTTGATTGCTGAGAAGGAGAAAAAGATGGAAGAGAAACAGAAGTCTATTCAGGAGGGTCGTGGAATTGCCGATGATGAGAATGAATACCAAGATATAAAAGAGCAAGAGAAAGGATAAAAGAAAATCAAGAGCAGATTGATGCTTTTGAGAATGGACAGAAGAACTTGAAACAAGCACCTCACTAAGAGAGACAATGAGAAACATATTCAAGAAATACGGTTTCGTAGTCTCAGCTGTTGTTCTGGCAGTCGGAGAAACAATTGGAGTGATTGTGAGCGCATTGACGAGAGGTCTGAAGTCTGTCGCTAAAGGAGTTGGGGATGGTGTTAAGACTCTTGGCAGTAAGATCGCGGGAATTCTCCCAGGTCTCATAAGCTCAGTAGTCGGCTTCATTTCCAAGACTGCTGGATCAGTGATCAGCTTTCTAGGTCAAAATGAATGGCGTCTGATAATGTTTGTCGCCATATTCGTGGTTGAGCGATCAAGAACGTTGATATCAGTCCAGCCGAAATCAAACCGACCTTTTACCATATCATGATTTGTTTCATATTTTTTTTGATGATTTTGTCTTCACCTGAACTTCATTTAAATTCTTGTTAATTGCATTTGAAAGGTGCCGCTTCGCGATTTGGCCAAAGGCTTTAGAGGTGCCCTCTCGGGCCTGGATCCCTCGGATCTCGGCCTGTTGATCTTTGATGAACTCCCATGTATGTGCCTTACTCTGACTGATTTGATCTCCAAATTCACTGGTTTGTTGACTCCGAGCTTCATATCAGAACTTACCTTCTTCAGGCTTTTATTATACCCAGTAGTATTCCGAGTGTTCAGGAGAAGATTTGAGGGCATATGCCAAGTACCTGGTGAGAGTGCAAGATCAATCTTACCTTTAGCCTCATCAATCGCGAGCTGAAACCTCCGAACGCTCTTCGAAATGTCTGGCTATCTGATTGCATCCTCAACCCATACGAGAAACTCACGTTGTGCTTCCTTAGCACTTCCTGATGAACCCAAGATTGATGATCTGACATTGACTTGTGCACGGGGAATGCAATAAACAAAATCCTTAATCGACTGATTCAGTCTTGCCATCCCAGCTTGCGTCAGATCTTCTGACATGTCTGCCATAACGAAGTCGAATTGCCTCTCAACTTTCACATTATCATTCCTTATGAAATAAATAAGATTTACATTGATGGCTATTTCACGGTCATCGCTTAACTTTTTACATGTAGGATACAGTTATTGAATGATCTGCTTCCGGACCAACATATGACACATAAATGAAAACAGATCCGAGACCGTGATTATCACCTTCTTTGAAGCGGAAGTTTGCGCTTAGCACCACGGGACAATTTCTTCATGCCAAGTTACAGTGGGGTCCCCGGCGAGGCTCAGCTTAAAAAAGGAGGCAAGGTTACCTAACTGGTTTTCAACGGTCGTGTGTCAAGGTTGATGTGGACGTGGGCTGTTAGAAACCTCTAAACTGGAAATTTTTGAAGCAAACTGGGGCTTAGCGTCGGTTGCACGGGGAAGATTGAGTTTGTAGTGAATTGAAATGAAACTACAGAATATGTGCTTGGATTCTGCGTTGGATTTGTGGCCGCCCGGTCATTTTGCGCTGGAATTTTTCGCTTCTCAGATCGGGCGTTCGAAATGGAGTGTTTAGCCTTGGGTTTTTCTTAGGTACGTTGAAAACCTCGAAATGGACAACTCGCTAAAATGCGTTCTTTTCATCAAAGTGAGCGGTCAGATAACAAGCATTATTGCTTTTTTAGAGGGCACGGTAACGAATCTTGCAATCTGATTGGTTCTTTACCCGGTCAGTATTTTCCTATCTCTGCCCACGGGCCACGGTAACGCTTTCGTGAGTCGCCGAGTACATCCCAACTTTCATTGTCATTTTTCATAAATATACCTCGTTTTCCGGCTGGGCAGTATTTTTAAGCAAACACGTCGGTCACTACCTCAAGCCGATAAATAACTTATGAATCCTCCCTTTTCTCTCTATCAATTCACTTTGGTTGACAGAAAAATATTGGTTTCAGAATGAATTTGTATAAACAATAGTGTCATTACGTTGGTTGACAAGCGGCCTAAAAACCGTCTGCGATTAATTTTAATCGTTCACAAAAAGTACCCGGAAAGTTGAAACGTGAGGTATTTGGTTACATTTAAACTGAACGATGGAACTTTCATTCATTTAATATCTGAATTTTCTCGAGCAATTTGTTCATAGTAAAAAAAAAAGCGAGCGAAGTTTTAATTTAAGTTCTGTAACAAATATACGCTCCTGGTGAGTCTTTCCAATTCCGTTCAATTTGGACATTTGTACCTTAAATTGCACAACAGAAATTGAAGGAATCGAGAAAAGGCTGCATTAAATTCCCTTGTGTCTCGTTGGAGTGTGCCGTTCGAATTTAGTTTTTGTGAAGGAAAGATCAGAGTTAAACACGCCATTACAGCAAACAAACGAGCAAACTCCCACAACTTCAAAATAAAAAATTGAATTTACTCACAATTACTTTCCTCGCCGTTTACTTAATGAACAGAGGTAAATCTTCGCACATGAATGAATGGTCGATGAGAGTAATTAATACTTTCCGTTAGATCATTAACTGATTTTTAAGAAAACATTGTCGTGACAGTCCTTGCCAAACTAGTTCTGTTGGTTTTCAAATGTTCCTACGATTTTTTTTTTCTTGGCGCTCTCTAATTGACAGGTGTCAGATTGTGACAGATACTTGTAAAAATAATGTTTCAAAGTTTGTTTGGAAGCCTTTTAAATCACCTTTATCGTTACGGAAATGAAAATGTTTCGCTGAGGCATCTCTCTTAAATTTGCATCACCTCTATTTTAACTACCATTTACTCGCTCAAAAATTGTTCAGTTTATGGAAGATCTTGCCGTATTTACGGCCATAAGTCATTCGGGTTCTTTCGGAAAGAATTTCGTCAAGTTTAAAAACAATAAATATGTTATTTACCGGCTAAGGGTCGGTCCGTATGGTGAAAAACTGTGACCTCGGTCTTGAAACAAACTTGGCAGTATTTTCAAGACCTCGGTCACAGTTTTTCACCATACGGACCTCCCAGCCGGCAAATAACATATATATACGCTGTGGAAGTAAGGTGAGATATTTTTTTTGATAATTTGACGTATTTTTTATTCCTCAGAGCGGTCGTAAATATTCCCATACAAACTCTTATAATTCCGCTATGACTGTTATTGCGGAAAATGATCATCTCACAGCTGGAGCTTGGGCTACCTGTGATTCAAATGATCACACGGTTCACTTCAAGGAACCTTTCAGCGGCGAAAAATGTTATCATATTAGGCTAATAAGCAGTGCTCTCTTTTCAACTCATGGTTTAATTTGAAGTGAACTGAAAGAAATCTTTGTATTCAATGCGCAAGGCACTCAAACTGTAAAGACAATTTCAGAAGGTAATTATTCATTCAAAAGCCTTGGCCAAGCTCTTCAACATACAATGAAGAGTGAAGGAGTAAAGTTTGACATGAATACTTTGAAATGATTATTGGAAATCCACAATCCTCAAAATAAACATATCCTTCTTGACGATGATCTGGCTGATCTTTTCGGAATTAAATGACGTTTGCAAACCTATAACTTATCCAAATGGTTTAAATTATTCACCAACTACCTTGTCCGCTGTCATCTTTTGGGTAAGAATGAAAACGTATACAGTGGAGAGCCCTCGGGCGTTCTTGGATGTTTCGACATTGTCGGGCAACCCTTTGATAGGGTGACCTATTATTCGGAAATACCAACCCAAAGGAAAATATTACATCACATCTATGCGAATTTTCGCTAACTAATTAGCTGCTTTTTTTTCAGACGAGATGTAAACAGGCGTCAGGAAGTAAGCCGCCATCATCACGGTTTAAACGAACGGGGGTGGAGTTAACATGCCAGGCTTCCAAACAATGGCGCTGGTGGTAACGCCAATTAGTGGTGATAATTTAAGACTTATCCCACCTAGTTGTATGGTTGGTTAGGCATGTGTGCTCCAATAAAGCTGAATTTTCTTTTTTGCAAAAGAAAACCGCTTTTTGATGCTCTTTCAAACGTGTACCAAACTGAAATTTAATTTAAAACATATCTGACGCTTCAAAAATGGTTTGAAGAAAGTAAATTTGAAATATTTCTGACGTATCAAAAATGGTTTTAAGAAACTAAATTTGAAACATTTCTGACGCGTCAGAAACAGGTTGAAAAAATTAGTTTGAAAGAAAGAGGTTGAAGAAAATAAATTTGAAACATCAATGTTTCTGAAGCGTCAGAGACAGGTGTTATAAAAATAGATTTGAAACATCAATGTTTCTCACGCGTCAGAAACAAGACCTCGAATGAAATTTTCCTTCTTCAGTACTTTGTTTTTTAATCCGATTCTGAACGTTATATTCTATTCCTATGAGAGTCCGATTCTGAACGTTATATTCTATTCCTATGAGAGTCACTCCATATATTTTACACTTAAAATTTTGTATCTCATCTCTCCTCCTCTGGCTTTCTAATTGCTTGTATGTTTGATGAAATGGGTTTGGATATTCATAGTGTTGAATCCCGCCAAACTCAGAAACTAATTTTAGTGTATCACAAAAACCATCTTATTCAAGCAAAAATCCTGTTTGATGATTCATTAGTCATAAGGGTCTGACATTAGGAAATTTCTCATTAAAAATATCCACCAAGATTTTACGACATACCTCCTCGCGGCTTGGCCGAAGGCTTCTTTCCTCAATAATAATATACATTAAAAAATTACTCCGTTCTGATTGGTTGAGATAAATGCAGTTTTCTGGTAATTCAATGCAGAAGAGGGTTAATTCAGTGCAAAGAAGTAACAAACCAGACATTCTGATCGGTCAAAATTCAAAGAACACACAGATAGCCAATCAAATGCGAGCTTTGGATGTCACAATCTTTGGATACGTTGAAAATTTGCGAGCGAAAGGTGGGCGTGTTGAGTAGGTTTTCTTTCGCCACCGGAACAACAATATAGCAGCCGAAAAACAGCTGTAACAACGAAAACACTGTAAAAAGCACTACTTTTTGGTTGTCGGTTTGGAAAAAGTGGTGTTTAAAGAAGAGAATTGCCAAAGAAATCGAAAATTACGAGCTGACCCAAGTAAACACTTTGCTTGAGCGATTCTACGTCGAAATTAAAAACAGACATGGTTAAAATAAAAAATGGCAGACGTTTTCCAAATGTCAGACGTTTTCCAAATGTCAGAAGAACAGATGAAAGCATGAAAATGTTTTAAATAAGAAACATGGCAACAGAAGCAGGCATTAGTGGTCATACAATTGCGAAAACCAAAAACGACCTCATTCAATTCATCCTCAATAGCAAAGAGAGTAAAAAAAGTGCCGAATCATTATACACCTTTTTTTTGGCGAGAGATAGAAAAATGAATTATTAAACAGTTTGAAGAAAATAAATTTGAAAAATAACTGACGCATCAGAATTAGTTTGAAACGCGTAAGAAACAGCCCATGCGGTGGTGTCATTGGAAAACAGGAAGTTGATGATGTAATACATTAGGAACTATTCCGTGGAAACTGGAGTCATCAGATTCCTATTGTTCTTAGGTCATGGATTATCGGTAACGTCTGTCAGTAAAGTTTGTCAGTGAACTTTGTTAGTAAAGAAATATTTTATTTATATTTTCTCTCAAAAAAACAGGAAATCAATGATGCAACAGGAACTTTTCCCGAAGAAATCAGTCATAGCATTTTATTTCGTACGACAATAGTGGTTTCTCACCCGTCGGAATTGAAATAGCGGTTTCTCACGCGTCGGAATTGATGGTGTACGACACTGTTTATGAAGATTGTGGCTCTTGTGTGTAGACTGCATGCCACAGCTGTGGCGTGACGTCGCAGCTTCAAATTTTGTAATGTCTACAGGCGTAAGATGTTATACCATGTTCATGAATGTAGCGCTTATCATCAAAGCATTTGAGTGACACTTTGTTTAGTTTAAAGCATCCGAGTAGATAATTCGTACTTCGGATGGTTTTCATTTTATGATATATTTGTTGCTTATTGAATAGTTCGTTTTTGTAGTCTCCATGTCTGATGTTCTTTCTTGTTATATTTTTTGGATGACTTGCTGGTTTGCTGCCTTTTTCATTCTCTTCAACATAAGAATACATTTTTTTTTCTCAAACCGATGAATTCTACAACTGGTATGCCAGAAGCTTCATCTTTGAATTTTCCGATTAATTTCTTATTTGTTTTTTCGAAATATAATGAATTTTCTGGATATTTACTGTTGTCAAATTCGTTTCAATATTTTAAGTAGCATGTCTACATACTGTGTATCATCTTGAATTGTAAACTGTTTCTACATTCTCTGTTTTATTGTTTAATTCCATCTTTCAACAACATTGGATTTTTCTTCATTTTCTGTTGAGTATACTGTTGTGTTATTTTTTTCTAATAACTCTTTGAGATGTTTGATATAGAATTCCTTACCCTTGTCAACCCATAGATTTGGTGGCTCTCTACCTTCTTTAAAGATGGTTTTAAATGCTTCACTTACAGTTTCACCTTTCTTATCTTTTGAAGGTCTTATCCATCCATATTTACTAAACACATCAGTAGCCATAAGCAGATATTTATATTTGCTGAATTGTTGCATATCAACAAGGTCTTTACTCCATATTTCATCAAATGTGATTCACAGTAACACGCCGTCGAGTAAAATCCGTCTTTATGCGTTTGTGTAATTCCACTGATAATTGTTGCTGCCGACTTATTTCTTTACTCGACAGCTTTTTCCGTTTTTTGAAACACCCTAACCAAGTTTTTATTTTTTGTCGATCATATTTTTTGCCAACAATGACCCCATTGTCGCTCTTTATAGGGTCCATCATCTGAGGCTTTCACCATTTTTCTACCAACTTTATTCTTGCATTTTTTTGTTATCTTTACAAACGGCATAATTGACGTCATGTTGCATTGCTATTGCATCAGTTTTACCCGTCGGCTGATCGTAGATCTCAAGTTTTTCGCCAGTATTGGGATTATATTTCAACTGAGATTCCAGATCATCGTACGGACCTGTGCATTTATGATCTGGTAAGGTCCAACCACTTCTTGGTTTTGGTAACCTCCCGATTGATTTGTGAATATCGAAAGCACTCCCAAATGGATATCTATATTTTGGTCTTCCAGTGTAACACTTTTCCAAAGTCCAGTTAGTCAAACTTCCTCGGTATCCATTTCTTTTGTCTTTTTCATATTCTCTTTTTATTCAGCAACAGTTTTTTGGGCTTCAATTTTAAACATTGTCGGTCTTCTGAAAGCGTCTTAAAAAAAAATGATAAGCCTTTGGGTACATCAGACAATCTTTTAAAAGGGCTTCCTTGTTCCAAAATTTTATCAATTATCCCATCTCCTCTTTCAATGCCCCTAGCTTGCCAGGGCTCCTCCAGTTTCCCTGTTTGATAAACTTTATTTTAGTGGCACCACAAGAAACACAGGTGCATTTTAATATAATTTTGTCGTTTTTGGTCGTCTCATACCTTTCATTACTTAGAACACAATCAGTTTGCTTCTTTTCTCTGACACGATATGATTTCATATATATGTTCGTTAGATAATTTCATCAAAATTCTACACCACGCTTTTATTCTCTTTGTTTAAAAACAGGAATTTATATGATACCAATCTCCCGAATAATTTCGGATAGACCATGTTCTCTTTCCCAATCAAATTATTGTGGTTTTTTGTCACAGAGGAAGGATAAAGAATCATATGACTGCAGTTTAATCTCAGTTTCTGGGGTACATTATAATGAGATTGACTGAGATAGATTGGTTAAATATTGTGATGTCTTCAGTCTGTGAAATAATCGGCTGTCTTTGGTTGGATTTTATCTGGTGCGTTGACATGATCATCAAAAACTACGATTTTTCTGTTTCTTTCGGGGTATTCACTTGTGTCCATAATGTCATCTTGTCATCTATTTCCATAACATCATAACCAACTTTGTCAGACACGCGGTCCATAATCTTTTTTGATACTCATTTCTCATTTGGTGTGTATAAATAGATTTTGCCAAAATAGACTAATGGATTGCGGAGCATATGCATAATTGTATTAGTCTTTCCACAACCAGATTGACCACAGACCAACATGAGATATTCTTCATCCAAAAAGTTGTTCAATCTTCTGTTTCTGGTTTGCTTTTATCAATGTCATAGTGTGGAATGTTCATAATATATAACACGTCTTTTAAAATAACTGCACAATAAACACCTAATTATGTAATCTTATACAGACTGAGAAAGAATGCACAAAGGTGTACAAAAGCTGAAATGCAGCAGATTTGTGCAAGTGCAGTGCAGTGCAAGAGCCATTCCCGCTGGCAGAGGTTGATTCAGCGATTAAGAAGCTTGAACAAGACCTGCGCAACGTGGCCCAATGGTGCTGTGCAAACAACTCAGTGATAAATCCAAGCAGGACAAAGCTCCTCTTTATCGGAACTAGGCAGTTGATGAGTAGGTTACCTTAAGTTCCCTAAGGGTCCTTCCTTGGTTTGATACTTCGACCAGTTACTTCAGCCAAGGACTTGGGAGTCATTCTGGACCATAGTCTCGTCCTGCTTTTCTAAACTGTATCAGATAAATCGTGTTAAGAGGAGCTTTAATTAAGGAAACTTTAAAATTAGTAATGGCATCATTAGTTTTTAGTAAAATTTTATATTGTTCCACTGTGTGGTCAAACACATCAGCTAGAAATATTAGTAAGCTCCAGTCAATCCAAAACTTCGCCAGCACGATGGTTACGAGCTCTAAGAAATTCGACCACGTAGCTGCTTTGCTTCGCCGGTTGAACTGGCTACCCGCAAAGCAATTACTACCATATAGGGACGCGGTAATGACTTTCACATGTCTGAATGACCTCGTTCCACAATACCTGAGCGATAAGTTCATTTAACGCTCTAGTATTCATGCTCGTTACCCGCGTAAAAGGGACTTGTTTTAGATACCGATTTGTAAAACTGCCACAGGCCAACGAGCTTATGGAACAGTTTGGATAATGACGTTAAGAATCGAACCTCCTTGAAATCTTTTAAGATCGCCATGAGGGAGTACCTCCACACAGTAATTAGTTAGCATGAACCTTCAAAACTAGTTTAATTGTAAGTAATTACTATATTTTATTATTATTATTATTATTATTATTATTATACAGTTGTAAGTAGATTTTGAAAAACCTTCGGAGGAACATCTATCAAAGTTTGTTATTTATTATTTAAGGTGGCTTTTTTGGCACAGCTCTCGACAACCTTTTTGGTTGATTGCAGGATTGCATGGGTGGTGCTGTACAGGTCATCTCACTTATGAGCATATTTGCATACTACCTTCTCAGCTAAATGTGTAAGAAGGGGTATCATCAAAAATGTGTACTTCACAAATTGTTGGCAATCCAAAGTTTTCTAGCGCCTTCAACTTGCAAATTCGTCTCCACTTCTATCAGAATGTTTCTTCCTCTTTGAATTCAGTGTTAAGGAGTACCTCCAAAGTTCCTATTTTCTAAAGCAGGGTTGGGAATTGGATGATGTTTCGCCAATAGTTTAAGCTGGGCATATTTGGAGAAGCAATATTAGTGAAGGTATAAGATGTACCATCAATATTAGGTATAGCATGAATTTAATTTCTCTCTCTGGATAAAATTTGAATATTTAACAAAAATTTAAACAAAGCTAGTCTGCTTTTTTATGTTTCTTTCCTTCATATAATCTCTTCAAAAGGTTTCAGTGTCTTAATGTCAGTATCTTTGTCAAATGACATACCACTGGACATAACTTATTATTTAGCTACATATGAGGGCCTTGACTTGTGTTATCAAGCAGAATTTTGGTGTATTACAGGTCAGCCCTGATACTTTTCTTTCACCTGTAACTAGTCCAAAGGTAAAGTTATCTCACCAATTTAATTATATTCATTCATTAATTTTTAGTGCAATTCAAATATTTTCTAAATCATATAATACCTACCTTTTAAGTGGCCTGACCCCTTTGACGCTGACAAATGTTGGCAACCACATGCAATGCATCTCAAGGAGTGACTGTGTGGCAGGCTACTTAAATTAGTAAATAGTTATAAGATCAAGTTGTTTAATAAATATACCATCTTGTTCAATGGATGGAAACTGGTGATTGGAATTAATATATAGTTCTTAAGATGTTTTTAGACTGTCTGCAAACCATTACTGGCATTTCACCTTCCCAACTCAAGGTTATACAAAAAATAAACAGAAAGGTTTGGCCAAAGGGTTTCCTTTAAGCTGGAAAATAATCAGAATGCCTTAGGCAATCATTTTGGCACAAAGTATTCTGTCACCTAAAAGAGTGCACAGAAAAATGCCCCCAATGGACTTTTTATAATTTTTGTATCCCTTTGTGACACACTGAGAGAGGTCCATGTTACATTAAAAGAAATGTAAAGATATGTTCCAGAAACCCAATCAGTTAATGTATGAATCATTGATGTGAGTTTTAGAAATCTTCATAATATATATTGGCTTTCTTGGATGGAAATAGAATGGCTCATCTTTTAACGTGTTAAATATGTAAGTAAGACATACCAACTCACACAATAGTAATTTAGAGTAAGGTTTATTTTTAATTGTATATTCAAGTATATCATCCATTCCCTCAAACATTTTCTGAGTGATAACAAGATCTAATATATATACATAAAATGTAGCTGTGGGTTTTGTCTATAAAAGTTCTTCCAAGTAATTATCATTGAAACAGTTTCAATTCAAAAAAAGACAAGTGAAGTACCAAAACATATGGTAAGTAGTAAAAGAGTTTATACACATGTACAAGAACTTCTCTTCATAAAAGAACACCAGTTTCTCCTACTTTGAAATGTTAAAAAATTAACAAGAGGTAGGTGAGCTACAAAGACCAAATTATTGAGAGCAGTTGGTTATGTGATTTACTCTTCTTCAGCAGCAGCATCTTCTGCAGGTTCAGAATCTTTTGGCACTGACTCAGCAGGTGTATCAGCAGTGGGAGCCTGTTCACTGCCCGCATCCTCCCCAGCCACACTATCCTCCTCAGGTTTATCAGCTGTTTCTCTCCCATCACCTTCTACTCCAGCTTCCTGGTCACCCTGTTCTCCTGCCTCATCTGCCTTGGTCTCTTCTACTGCTGCTTTGGCTGCAATTTCTTCTGCTATCTTTCTTTCTTCTGCTGCCCTGGCTGCTGCCTCTTGCTCTGCAGCCAACCTTGCTGCCTCCTCAAGCTTATGATAAACTTCAAAACGCTTTTGAACAACATCTCGAATGATTGCTAGAAAGTGAAAACAGGACCGTATAAGAATCAATTGATCCCTTTTTAAATTCTTTTATTTCTGTGTTTTGACAATAAAATTCCAAAAAATCAGAGTATCTTTTATTTTGCTTTTCTAACATCTTAGTTGTTTAATCTTTCATTAGTCCTATATTTTAAATTCCAGCAACAAAATTGCTGATGATCTTCAGTCAACTTCTATTCATTCCCATAAGGCAAGTAAAAAATCTGTTACAATCAAATTTCCTCAATGGTGAGAGTTATTTGAAACAGTTTGACAGTGTTTTTGTCCAGGTAAAGTTAGAAACACTAGTCCCTTATTGTAAAGAAAGATCCGTCAGTGCTTACCATCAAGGACAGTTCTTGCAACAACACTTTGATTTAATTCACCCTCCACTTTCTCCAACAACCATGGCATAAAGTATGTTTCTACATCTGCAGAGAAAAAGTATTTCTTTACTGAAAATATCACTTGCTCCTCACCTCAGCAACCAAAGACAAATAAAAATGACAGAAGAGGTAAACAAATTTTTTTGCACTTTACCTCTTTCCACTGGATCGTAGAAATATCCATTTTCATTTAGTGAACCAAACACAGATGGTACTAAATCCGCAAGGTAACTCTGTGTGTTAAAAAAAAAAAAAAAAAAAATTTTGTAATCAGATATGAAATGACTTATCTTTCCAATCCAAAAGCACATTTCAGATCATATTTTGAAGCTGCATAACAATTCAAACAAATTTATAACAAGGCTAAGAACTAAACTGACAGGGTAAGTTCCACATACATTGAAGAGAGCAAACACCAAAATACCTAGGGGTTGCTGGTTGGGGTTCAGTTCTTGTTAAAAATAATGTTATGTTTTAAAATAGTAAATTCAGGCATGAAAATTTTGTACTGTTTTATCACAGATTGACTGACTACAAGTAACAAAAATAGTAAAGTTGCCAAATTTGACTGACCTGAGCGAAGGCACGTGCTGATATCTTTTCACCAGTTTCTTTTTCTTTTCTCAAAACTTCTGCCTGTTGTTTCATTCTCCGTTCTTTCTCTTCTCTGTGCCGTCTTTCTTGTTCTTCTAATCTCTGCGTTTCAACAAGTTCAGCATTCCTGAGTTCCTTGAACCGCCTCTGTTGGGCTCGAAGATTTGAGAGTTCTTCCTCTTCCATCACCTCTAGAAGAGCCTGTTCAACTGTTTTACCAACAAGCACCTCGAGGATTGGTTTAACTTCAATGTCAAAGTCAAACAACTGCACAAAACAAAAGCAATATTCAAAACTAAATTATACATTTACAACAAGAGAAAATAAACCATTGCAGATATTTCCCCAACCTTTAGCTTATTCTTAAAATTTTATAGTAGCCCATTAAGAAAACATAATTTTTTTGGAAAAATAAAATCTTTATTGTAGTTTCACGATTCTACTTGCTCACTTCAATGCGAGAAATATTAACCTGAACTGCACAAAATTTGTATAAAGCATACTGTACATGTACATCACATGCACTAATTTATTGAAGCATAAATCATGATGGAAGCCATCATGTGTTTGTAAGGTAAATCAAACCCCTTAGACTATAATGTAACCAAAATAATGAAAACATACTTCTCCTTCTAAAATTTGAGTTGCGACATCCACACCACTTTTTGCAGGGATAAACAGAGGAGAAGGAGGTCTGTCAAGAAATGCATCAGTCTGTGTTTCCACATCAGCTTCTTCCACTCTATCACTCAACTCCTCCAAATAAAGCTCTGTTTGTACATCAATATGTTTCCTTCCTTCAACAGGCTCTGGTGATCTAGGTTTCAACTGTGCTTTGGCACGTTTTCTGGCTATAGCTCTCCGTCTTGCTTCTTGTTGTCTTTGAATTTCTATGGGATCTGGTTGTGCTGTCTGTAAATCACAAAATTCAGATACTACTTTAATTTCAAAATGTGACTCCCTACCATTCATGTTCCAACAGTGGTAATTAGGGAGGACTTTGTTTATATCAGACACAATTTAACAGATGTTTGAAGAAATGACTTCAAGAGAAGCTTTTTTTGAGTTAAATTGGTCTCATGAATGTACAAATTGAATTTTGGGATTTGCATAATATCTAAAATATATTTAAACATCAGAGATTTTACCATTGCTAGTTTCAGCACACCTCCCCCCCCCCCCAACTCAACCCTACTCATTTCCCTCATGAGATTTATTCAGCCTCTATCCAAGGGAGCAACTCAAAGACTCCTGAAAAAATTAATGATTCTCTGCATACCAAAAACAACTTACCGCTGGTAGAGTCCTTTGAGCGTAAGTGTTACCCCTAACAATTCTCCGATCGTACATGATGTTTCCGTAAGGTGTTGGACTCTCGTTTCTAAAAAGTGATTAAAAAGTGAGTCTCGACTGCACCAATAAAGGTCAACGCTATTTCTAGAACTTCGATATACAAGTGTTCACGCTAAATTCACAGGAAGAAATAAAAATCACAATACGTTATGGCAAGTAAATATGCGTTATAAATATTTCTCAGTACCTGAGCAATACCAAATACTGCGTTTATTTAAGGAGTAATTTGCTTTGTTAGGGCTAAACCTTTAAAGAAAACGTTTAAGAAGCGATACCAAGAACAGCTCTGTTTTCCTGTACATGATACACGCAAAGTTGCAATACGTATCGCTATTGCAAATTTTTTTTTTTGGTAAAAAACGTGTTGGATAAAAACGAAGCCTAATATTAAATCGATTTTTCACAGATATCGATGTACGATTGACAGGATTGTTATTTATTATCTGTGTCTCGCGACAGAAATACTTAGTAAAAACTACAGCACGTAAAATACTTCAAAAGTTAAATGATTCGTCAGCACTTACTCTTGGGTTAGTGGATCCCGATATTTTTTTCTTTGTTGAACAGGTCGAGGTTGACTTGCAAATGTGTATGTTCTGGAGCCATCTCCTTTCTGAGCGACGACGGCTGTCATTTCGTTATATTTTGACCACTTGGTTAACGATTTCAACTAACAGGAATAATTTGAAGCGGAAATATCAGTCGAAAGAACCTTATGATATTTAAACTCGATCAATAAATCTCTCGTCTCCAAAATCACCCAAACAACATGGCGTTGCCAATGATTCTGTTTGGAGGGAACAATACGTCATAGTTGCCATGACAATAATAAACGTGATAATCATAGACTTGCGACATTTAAACAAGGTTTTGATTGGTTATATTTAGTTTGATAATAAACCAATTAGAATGCAGATAAGATATGTTTGGTATATATTAATAATGGCGGACGCGATGAGGCCTTGTGGAAGCAATGAGCTTCATCATCCAGAAGTTCTTTCGCGAGAGCGACTCTTGCAAATTTTGTGCGATCGATCTATACCTCGTGAACACCTTTTATATTTAGAAAAAGGTGATCTTGTCCAGCTATTTTATAAGTATGTCACCCCACTACCCCAAAGGCTCCATCAACTTCGTCGAGCAGGAAGAAGGCAGCATGTGCCTTGTGGTGGACAAACCGTTACTTCCAATGAAAAAACACCGAAAATAATTCAACTAACGAAGAGGTAAGAAGCTCTGTACCGAATCATTTGTTTTACAAATCAACTTTTATGTTGATCAAATCTTTAGAAATATTTATCTCCCGGAAAGAAGTGTGTGTATGTTAGTGCATTTTTTTTTTTGCATTTTTTCATGTCACATGATCACCCATACAGGTATGTAAGCGACCAAATTTAGAAAAATTACGAGGAGTCTAAGAAAATGAAAAGGAAATTTTCACCCAGGTAATTAATCAAGTTCCCAGTCAGTGAACTAGACATCGTGGAAGTTGAGTATTGAAAAGGTTTCAAGTTCTTATTTCGGGAAAGGGAATCAATGGGTAACCTTGACTGTTTCACAGTGATGAAAGGAAGAGTGGTAAATAAGCCAGCAAAATTTCCTCACAGCCCCATACTTCATTATGCATGCATATGTGTGGCTTTATTATTCAGTGTATCACCAATTAGATGTGCATGCAAATTAAGTATGGAGCTGTGCGGAAAGTTTCCAATTAGCCAAGTAGAATATTGATCCTCGATGTTCTTCAATATTATCATCAGATCAATGAAAAAACCTTTCCGTATGCTTTAGAGATGTGTTAATCAACTTCTTCATATTCTTCTTAGTCCAGTCTATGTGGTAACCAAGTGAGTTGTTTTGTTTGTTTTTTTTTAGAGACATTTTTAAGTTCAATGTCAAATTATAGCATACAAATAAATTTTTGAAAAATCAATTTAGCTACCTATATGTGGTGAAATGAATTAACATCGTATTTTTAAATCAAAATTTAGAAAATCTCATGAAAAATTAAATACAAGACCCATCAAGATCTCAAGAACAGAGCTCAGTAGCAGCATCAAAATCAACAGAAGTCCAACTTCTTTTGAGTCAATAAGTGATGAAATGAACTCTGTATCCATTCATACAACATCTCCGACTATGGACTATATTTCTGATCATGGAGGAAAAGCACAAAATAAATCAATCAAACCAAAGGTGGTAAAACTGAACAGAAAGACTTTAGGACTTCATGTTGACACATCATTTGAAAATCTCCAGTCAAAGGATGAGTCAAATTCAAGTTTAAATGGAAAACTGCAAAAGGTAACAGACTACAGGCCAGACACTGTGTAGTTTGTTTTATTGCAAGCTGCTATGGTTTCTTCTTCTCTAGGATATAAAAAGCTATAATGACTGCATTATTGATATTCACCTTTGTAACTCTTTTTCCAAGAAATTTCTTGAGGATTTTTTTAAGCTCATTTCAAAGTGATGGGGTTTTTGTGGTAAGAGTTAATGCAAAATACAGTGCAATTTATTGTAAAACAATTTCTTCAATATTATACTCTCTACATTTCATTATTGTTATTTTTTCAGTTGTGTACTTGGGTCTTTAGATGGCCCTATTGTGGGTCTGACATTGGGATCCAGCACAATGTGCATGGGGGTTCCTAGAGGATTTCCACACCCTGGTCTGAATACGTTCAAATAGTGCTGTAGTGACAACTTTCAGTATTTGCTTACTTTAATTTGTATTTAGTAGAACCTAAGTATGAAACCATTTAACCCTTTAACTCCCACAAGTGACCAAGATAGAATTTCTCCTTACAATGTCATTACAATATCAAGCAGAAAAGTAATGAGAATAAAGAAAAACATCAGTTAGGGGACTATAAGTTGATCCAATACCAAATTTTCCAAACTAACATCACTAGAACTGTATCACAAATGGTAAGGAGAATTACTAAATGAGATCTTAGGAGTTAAAGGGTTAAGATTTCTGAGGTGATGGAAGGAAAACACTTTGATGACATCTGTAATGAGTAAACTCTCTTTTTGAGTGGATGAAAGTGTGCCATATATAAACTAAGATTTAATTTTGAAGCAGAATGTATTGATGTTTGTTTGATTTGTTGCTTTGCAGGAAGTTTCTGCCTCTTCAACATCTAGTGATTCTGGCTCAGATGTCAATGATAGTAAACCAGCAAGTGCAAAAAGAAATTTTAAGAAAGTAGCAGTCACATGGCCTTAAACAATTTAAATTTAGGTGAAATAGTCCTCATCAGTGGACTTTGTAAATAATAGGTGTTAGTTTGATAAAATTTATCCATCCTAAGATTTGTGAAAGCTGTGTGATTACATGAAAAACGAAATGTAACTGTAATTCAATAAAAAAGAGTTATTAAATAGAGGTTGAATTATTTACCTTTATGCTAAAAGTTTTTGATCTTTTATTTATATAAATGTCACAGATATTTAAGATGTAATTACCATGCTATTTTGTTACAAAGGTATTGTTATTCTTTGTAAACTTGTGAATATTCTACAATTTGAGACAGCCAAGAATCATGAATAACACTGGTGCTTTCTTTTCAAAGCGTGAATTCTTAAAGCTTCCTCACAAGAAACCTGACAAACCAAGCCATGTTTTGTTCAATAAATAAAGGGGGTAAGACAATTTCTAACATCGTACTTCGGTCATAGTTATTGTAATACATCCTATTTCTTTTTAGGACTTGCTGTAGGGGTCATAATCTAAATGAAGGCCACCCTCTCCAGCTGACTAGCTCTGAATTTGTCCTATTGAAGATGTGCATGTGGAACCCCCAAATGTTACTTTTCAAATGCTTCAATGAAGCTTGAAAATGCATGTGATGGGTTTTTTTTCCAATGAAAGAGTTTAACATGGCCATTCCCTAGCGTGCGCTTTTATTTAGAATTTTGCAACTGAGAATCTTCACGAAATTTTGTGGAGGACTGATGTAAACGTAGGCAGACCACACTATGCATTCATGGTTAATAATCATTATTGTTGACTTGAGACGAACAAAATGAATGAGGGTCATGAATAAAGCTCTGAAAATTGCAGATCTGAATTACACCTCATTCTGAATATCTCAATTAAGTTAAACAAAATGTTAATGAACTCTGTGGTAATTTGTCCCCTTTATTGCCAAAAATAATTTTGTAAAAAAGATGCTTCAAACGACCCATGAAGGCGCAAAATTACCACGAACGCGTCGCTTAACATTTCATTTAACTTAATTGATATATTCAGACCAAGAGGTAATTTAGATATGCAATTTTCAGAGCTTTATTCATAACCTTAGATTTTGTTCGTCTCATGTCGACAATTATTAAACATTATAAAATGTTCAGAGAAATGCGCGCGTCGTGATTGGTCAGCACGAGTTCATCATATTTTCATAAAGCACGCGTCTTACGTCACAGGAGTGCACTGTTAAAGAAATAAAAAAAAAATACCGAGTGCATTGTTGATTTATATAAGCACGCGGGAATTTTAAGAATACGAGAGAAGTGCGGGCCGAAGGTGAGTGCTTCTCCGCACTTCTTGAGTGTTCTTAATTATTCCTAAGTGATTATATAACTCAACAATGCTCGAGGAACAAGTTTTTTTATTTCTTTTATAAAATGTATCGTGAATTGCGCGCGCTCGTACCGATGACGTAGGCTGCGTGTATTATATCTCAACAGTGCACTCGTGTGACGTAACGCGCGTGCTTTATGGAAATACAATGAACTCGTTCTGACCAATCACGGCGCGCGCATTTCTCTGAACATTTTATGAGATATGATACACGCAGCCTACATCATCAGTATGAGCGCGCGCAATTAATTAGACATTTTATAAAAGAAATAAAAAAGCTTGTTCCTTGGGCATTATTGAGTTATACAAGCACTTGGGAATTTTTAAGAACACTCGAGAAGTGCGAGAAGCACTCGCCTTTGGCTCGTGCTTCTCCGCATTTCTTCTTAAAAATTCCTTCGCGCTTGTAGAACTCAACAATGCACTCGGCGCGTTTTTTATTTCTTTACGAACACATTGTGTGGTCTGCCTGTGGTATGAATGGCTACTTCATGACTAAGATGTAAATTATAATCTCATAACAGATTGTGCAAAAATTAATCCTTATGGAATGTGTTAAGTTTGATGGTCGAAGGTTGGAAAACGGAAATTCAGGGAAAACTTATTGCATTCCACGTAATTTTTTTTTTTATATTTTGTTTTAGTTATTGTAGGCGCGACGCCCTCTTGAAAAATATATTCCAGATTTGGACGGAAAATACTGGTAACCAAGCTTATGCTTTGCGACCTGGCTCAACCCTTCTCATTCCGTTGGGCCTCCCCTGATATCTGGCTCGCATGTGTAGCTCGGTCTTTCTCTTAGCGGCTCCAACATGGGGTTTGAAAAGGTAAAAGCGTCGAACAAAATCAGGAAGCTCTCCCATAAGATCGCTTCTTGAATTGAATAAATAAGGAAA
Source organism: Pocillopora damicornis (assembly GCF_964200805.1). Lineage (NCBI taxonomy): Eukaryota > Metazoa > Cnidaria > Anthozoa > Scleractinia > Pocilloporidae > Pocillopora > Pocillopora damicornis. The sequence goes on from NC_142677.1 coordinate 22,985,243, forward strand.
GATGTAAAATATTATATTAATTCCTCTATTGAGTCATCTATTATTGTGATGTTACGTCTAGATACCCGAGAATTACTCGCTACAAATGAGGATGTTGTATTCTGAGACAAACTTTGGCAAACGTGGGAAATTGTCTCAAATAATAACAAAGCCATTTTAACCGTAATTTGTTGGTACATATGTAAGAGGGCACTATTTTTCGATTGCAGTCAATTGTCATCGACGCTTCAGGCCATTTGTTAGGCCGGTTAGCATCCACGATCGCAAAGAGCCTTCTAACAGGTAAGTGGCATCCGTAACCACACTAAAGAATAGTTGTTCTGTTATCTCGGTGATTATTTCACGAAATTACGTCTTGAAACAAGGCTAGATATAACTTCATGTTTCATCTGAGAGCCAATGAATGGCTTTGAGCATTATGAAAATCAATTGAAGTCAATTGAAACCCGGGGGAATTTTTATTTATATGTATTATTATATCAAGACTTCTCTTTTGTAGGAGAAGTTAAATACCAGTGCACTTTCATAGATTGGAAGTTTAGCAAAAGTCAGAAATTCTGAGCATTAAAAAAATGAAGATTAAAGGGATGTTGAATTAGTTTCTTGTGGAGTGTTCAAAAATTTCTCCTGATACATTCTAAACTAGCGGTCTGCAGAGGTGTGCCTTTAATTTTTCTAGAATAGTTGTCTACTCTGGTTTTACCAGTTCCATTCAAAATTGTAAGCACACCAACATACTTCCAACAAATCTTAAAAACTAATTCTGCGCACTTTTGTGAGCATACTCCCAAAAGTTCTGATATATTCATATTTGATAACTGTCATCAACTGATAGCCTTCTTACAAAACTAGAACACTGAGTCATTCCAAGCTGTCAGCTTCAATTTTCTGTTGGAGTCATTTTCATTGTGTAATGACCCAGGAATGAATCATCTTTCATAGAGAGTTCGTAGAAAGTAATTAAACCTATGTCTTTTTGCACAGGGCAAAGAATAGTTGTTGTACGATGTGAACAAGTCAACATCAGTGGCAGCTTCTACAGGAACAAGTGTAAGTTGTATTTGTAAGGTAATTACTTCTGAGTGCTGTTTTCAAACCAGTGTCTTTTATCCTAGTTACCTCATGGCAATAGATTATTGAAGAGTAATTTACTTCAGGACCTGGTAATACCCTGTTAGTATCCAGGTCTACTTCTAAGGACTGAGAGTGCACAGCATAAGAAAATGTTACATCACAAGTTATTGTTAGTTGCTTTGAGTAAAATTTAATTTTAATTGAAAGTTTTGCATGAAAAGCTGTGGTACTCAAGAAAATTTGTTGTCAAATTATCTGAATATACTACTTTGACGTTGTCGGGTGAATGATTGACATTGTGTTCTGTTGTTTATTTCAGTGAAGTATCTTGATTTCCTTCGTAAGCGAACTAACACCAAACCTAGCAGGGGACCTTTTCATTTCCGTGCTCCAAGCAGAATTGTCTGGAGAACAGTGAGAGGTTAGTATACATATTTGGTCCCTAAGACTACCTTAAAACTCACTCCTGTTTTATCCATGGATTGATAATTTGTTGGTGTGCTTTAGAGAGTTCTTCATGGTAACAGTACAAAATTGCATTATCAAATACTAGAGTTGAGCTGATGTCTTGTATTTGTATAGGAATGATCCCACACAAGAGTAAGAGAGGAACAGAGGCAATGAATCGTCTTAAAGTATATGATGGTGTGCCTACTCCATATGACAAGGTAAGTAATGTTGCTCATACTGTTTTACAACAGTTTTCAACATGCAGATGAATTATCTACTCTAAGCTTTTTAAAATAAGGTTATTGTTATAGCTATTGTTGCTGTGAAAAATGGCTAAGTTGATGGAGAGAGAAGAATATAAAGTAGTTTGATTTTTGTGGATGAATTTTGAAATCAAACATCTTTTTATCTAGGCAACTTTTTGCTATTTTGTAACAGTTACACATGGTCAGATTCTCAGGTGATCTTATTTCATTTAGGCATTCATTTTTGTTTTTCTACTGTAAACATTTCATAGGAAAAGCGAATGGTGGTTCCTTCAGCTCTGAGAGTTGTCCGTCTCAAGCCAGGAAGGAAGGTAAGATATTTTGGGGCACTGCAAGTGAGTTGTTACACGTCAAGAATAGGTTAGGAGAAAGGTAGAGAAATTTGTCAAGGTCAGGGGAAGTTAGTGAACTTTAATTGAAGTCTGGGAAAATGTTAACATGGTTGAACCTGTATAAAGGGGCACCGTATTAAGCAGCACTGTAATGTTTATGCAAGTGTAGTGTGGTAGGTAAAGGTCTAATTGTTTTCAAGTTTCAATACTTTTTGACTAGGTTTAAGTGATTTATTTTAGTTTTTCATCCACACTTTAGTACTGTGTGCTTGGTAGACTGTCCCATGAGGTTGGCTGGAAGTACAAGGTTTGTTGCCCTCTTGACTTGTTTTAGTATGAACCATTTAAATTCTTTTACTCCTTACATGAACCTTGAGTTACATACTTCAACAAATTCTGAGTGTGGAGTTGACTTACACATTTAAACCTGTTCATTGTAAACAATGCAATCAGTTCTACTCAAACAGGGAAATTGCTTCTATACATATTTCTTTGATGGTATTTTAGTAATTCTATGATGTTTGTGTAGGTAAATAACATGACTTGGGGTGCAATTTAGTGTTAATTAGCTCGAGTAAATTTTTCAAAGTCAACAAAACTGCATGAACCTGTAGGGTGAGTGCAGTTTGTAGTCTGAAAAATTGGCAAGTGCTTATTTACCCCAAATTGCACAAGACATCATGTTATCACCTATTAATAATTTACATGGAAAAAGCATAACAGAAAGTAAAAACAGACAAAATTTTGACAGTGCACACGCTATTTGTAATTCGCACTTGTGTTACAACTTTGCTCTTGTGTCACATGAAATATACACTTGTTTCAGCCAATCAGAAATGCATAATTTTTTGGCAGTCTAGCTGGCAGTTTTATGGCACCAGTGGCTTTTGTTGAGCGCACTGACTCTTACAGTGCAACAACAGCAACTGGGGCCATCCAATGTTTTAGGGGTAGAATGTTTGTTGAGGCACGAAGAAACAAATTATTTGTATTAATTCAGTATATCTGTGTTCTCAGGATGTCCTGGAAACCCTTGAAGAAAAGCGTAAAGCTAAAGCTGCTGTTTACTATGAACACAAGAAGAAAGTTGAGGTAAGATGCAGAATAAGGAATCAACCAAATCTATTTATCAACTAATATAGAACTTTTGCCTTCAGTGGTGAGGAATCACTATTCCTCCTAACAATGTCAATTAATCGTAGATAAGAAAGACTGAGGTATTGTTTTGAAAGTCAAATTCTCAGAACTAACATTGTAAGAAATGCTTGGTTGATATTGAGGAGAATTAGTCCAAGATCTTGGTTGGTAATAAGTTGAGTCTAGCTCTGTTTATCTTGTCCCCATTTTACTATCATTCATCACTCCACCAACAGTTTGACTCAGTTGATGATGAAGATGACGGTTGCGTGTTTCTGGCAAGCCTACACCAAAGAGTAGTATTCAGTCCATAACACTTTTCCTTTCCTTTTCTTTCAGAAACTGAAACAGAAGGCCTTGCAGAACAAGGCTGAGGAGCTGAAATCTTTAAATGAAGTGCTGGAAAACTATGGTCACTAATGTGACCATCTTGAGACAGCAGAAATAAAAATTCAACGTTCTTACAGTGTTCATGTTATTTTGATGGCTGAGATTTAGATTGCTCGAGAAAACAACCAACTTCCCTTTCCAGCGTTTGGTATTAATTTTTTTTATCACCCTGGGCTGGGTTGCTCTAAGCTGGGTTAGTGTGGAATCTGATTTTAGATCTGAAGGCTTGAACAATAAATTCAGTATTGTTCTCTATGTGTAAGATTTGATTACTTGGTGCTCTAAAAAGAAGAGAGAAGAGTATTCCAAAAAGGCTTTTGCCCAAAGGAATAAAGAATTCTGGATTACAATTTAACCTTTGGTTAGCACTAGTTGACCTTTGAATCGCTGGGCGTTGGAGACTGATGTCATTCTACTGGTGCTAAATAGGGAGACCTTGATATTCAACCTCTGTAGAAGCTCCAGTCTCGGATTAATTGCCACGTGAAAAATTCAGGAGCATAAGGGAAAAAGTTACGGAAGGTCATGGATTAACTTGGGCGTTTTTTCATCCCAGAATGACTCAAGGTTACGTCTGTTTCCTACTTGGGTCATCATTAGCGCTCCGCACGAGCGTGTCTTCAAAATATGAAACCCGGAGATTAAACCCTGAGCAACGCGAACCAGTGGGGGTTTGCGAGGGGCTAAGCCTCTGCTGACTTGTTTCAGGTCTCCTTGCGGGCTGAGACGCGTGTCCTGCCGCCCTCATAATGAGAGCATGTTCAGAAGCTACTTTCTACTTAGATTCCTGAATGTATGGGTACCATAAGTCGTCCATATTAACTGACTTACCACTTTTTGAGTGCTCCTGTTCCCACTCTCGCGTTGAATTTTTGATGTGCTTCAGTGAAAATCTAAATATCTCAACCCGACTAAATATGTGTCGTAAACTCGGTATAGTACTTCCACTAATGACAGATCAAAACTGAGAAATTTGAAGGTTTCGCGTATCTTGAACCAACTTTCATGAGCTGATGTCCGTTTCATAGCTTTACGAGTGAGAAAATAATTGTGAAAGAATAACCAAATTATCGGACCTCACCCGGCTTTAGCAGTTTTGATACGGAACAGCGCAAAAAAGCAGGAGATCAGTGGAGAGAAAATGACCCAATTTGCCTTGTTTGTTTGCTGTCATTGCAAAAAATCGCTGCCCTCTTTGTGTGGGAATCTCGTGCGCCACCTGCTGGTGCACAACTGTTTTGGTGCAGAAGAAATGACGTATCAATGGAGAGTAAGGTACGTCACAATCTAATCAACTAGGCGCGAGTCGATTTTGCGCGAGATATCGAAACAGCTCTTGCGCGCCCGCGGTTTCGGATCCCGCGGCTTCTGATACATTTGTTGCGTCACTGAGAAAGACTATTACGGGGTATACATAGACATTATCGGAGTCTTGCATAACTGATAGAAGATGGCACTCTTCACCCAGGGTCTGAAAAACGTAGCAAGGACAGGATTAGGTAAACAGGTTGGAGCTGCTGCTGCAGCCTATCACAAGAACGTAAGTTGCGTCCTTTATCTTGCCTTTGGACGCTAGATGCGGTGTGAAAAATGAGTTTAGCAAGCTGTTTATAGTTCACATGCTAATCGGACGTGACCATGAAATGTCGACATTGCTCAGGTTTCCACAGCTTTTCCCTTACCAGGCTGTGACTAGATTTGTATTTGGTCAATCTTGTTGTTGTTAACGGGATGAAAAGGCTGCTAGTTTAAGATGTTCTATCGTTACGACGGAGAAAATTGTCGAGTGCAGCGTGAGTTCTGAAGGTGCCAACATCAAATCGTTTTTCTTGTTTTGTTAGTCACGTTTTTGCTCACGTGCGATCAAGTACGTCTTTAAATGACTCAACATCATTTTTCTTGAACTTTTCAAGAAAATTCTCCCTACTGACTGTAACTTTTACAGTTTCCTTTAAGTATAATGTGTTGTTGATGGGATTTTTTATTATTTTCATGGAGTTATACATTTAAGTGCCAGCGTAGATAAATTTTATTGGACGTTTTAGTGTACAGTATCGCTGAGCTGTGCTGTATAAACACTGAGTACACAAAAATACTCAATGACACTACACTTCAAAACGTCTTATTAGTTATTTAATTTATGCAACAGGGCCCAGTTGTGCAAAGGCCGATGAGCACTTACCCAGTGTTAAGATGTACCTTGTAGGCAGCTCTGGCTCATAGACTTTTGACATATTTCCTTCTGCATGTTCACTAGGTAATTGACCATTATGAAAACCCAAGGAATGTTGGATCCATGGATAAGGATGATGCCAATGTTGGCACTGGACTTGTTGGAGCTCCAGCTTGTGGGGATGTCATGAAACTTCAGGTTGGTCATTGATTTTTGTAAGTTCAAACAAACATACATTCTCAGACACACACTGAGCAACTGTTTGTAATCCAAAATTATCTAGGGAACACAATGATACTTTCCTTGTTCAGAAGATAGATAAGAGATGTGTAAGAGATATCTAAGCTCAAGTCAGGAGTGTATCATTATGAATGAAAATAATGTTGTAAAATGTATTGTTGAGCCAAAGAATGCAGTAACACATGTTGCAAATGAGGTTGATGGCTTTCAGCATGATGGCTTATGTTTTTCTTCTCTGGTTGCAGACAGTGAAATTGTGTTTCATAATTGACATTTTTATGGGCCCTCACAATCTTGTAATTTGCTTCTAATGAAACCATAAATGAGAAACCTTGTGATCATTTCATAGGGAATATATTAGTATTGCATTGTAAATCTTAACAAAGAGCTGATTTCTTCAGATCAGGGTGGATGAAAATGGTAAAATTGTGGATGCCAAGTTCAAGACATTTGGATGTGGTTCAGCCATTGCTTCAAGTTCCCTTGCCACTGAATGGGTGAAAGGAAAAATGGTAAGGGAACCCATTTCTATCTAATAAAATGAACTAAGTGAACTGTGGCATTTGTCTAGAAGGTTATAAACCTATGACAAATAGGCCCAAATTTTATTTTATTTTTCCATCATTCTTTTTATCTTTTCAAGCAGTATCCTCAGTCTGTTAGAGATATTTGATGTTCTTGTGTTCTAGATAAATGATGCTAAAGATATCAAGAACACAGAGATTGCAAAGGAGCTGTCTCTTCCACCTGTGAAACTTCACTGTTCAAGTAAGTTTGTGCTGCTGCTTTAAACCCTTCATGCAAGCACCATCCAGCCAACAAAAGTTTGTCACAAAAGATTCTACGATGACTTGCTTACCCTGATGTATTTAAGCTACCCTACATTTTCATGGAAGGTCTTGTACAAAGAAAATTTCTGATCATAATTTCTATAATAAGATTGAATCAGATGTAGTTATTCTTCAAAGACTTGTGCAGGTTCAATAATGGACAAAAATTCCTTTTTTCAGTGCTTGCAGAGGATGCTATCAAGGCTGCATTGAATGATTACAAAATAAAACAAGAATCACTCACAAGGAATCAGAAACAGTAAATATTGGGGAAAGCATCTTAATTCACTTAACATAATACAGGATGATCAACTGGCCATGATATCTACCGGGAATTATTGTTTAAAACCATAAGAGTTTTCTCTCAGAGTTTCTTGAATGCAAGACATCACAAATGGACAAAATAAACATTGCTGCTAGTCTTGTATGTGCATCACACTTTTGACATCATGATTGATTTGGGAGGGACATGTAATGAGTATTCTGTAAGTAGTAACATTGAGCTGCAGTTAACAATTGGTTCATACATCAGCGTGTGTTCATCAAGATATGAAGCACACAGGATGTTTGGAGAGCATGAAAGATGCATAGGAGTTGCTCGAGGCGTACTCAAAGCAACTCTAGCTTCTCGAGTGCTCTCCAAACTTCCCAAGTGCTTCATATCTCGATGAACGCATAGCTGATGCATGAGCCAATAATTGGCTGCTAAAAACAATTATTGTTTTATAACATTTTCAACCCCATGGAAATTTTTTTGCTTGAGGGATTTGTTTGCTGACGTCATGAGCGTGCACAATAGGAACATGAAGCACGCTTGTGCAATTGAATTTGATTAGACAAATTTACTAGCTATGTTATAAAATTAGTTGAAGTATACAGCCCTGTGTCATGTTAATTGTTTGAATATATTCTCTGTAAATCTTACCTGTAATTTTGGATGTGATGCAAAGTAAAAGTCACTAGAATGCTCAATAATGGCAACTTTGACTTTGCTTTTACCTGTGTTAGTATTTTTAGCAGCCAGAAATAGTGTTTAAAGAGATTGATAAAAATTGTGTGATATAGATGCTATGAGAGCTAAATATTCAGTGTACAGAGATTTCATTTCAAGTTTTCATTGTTATGGAGCATCAGCAGCTATCAACAAACCCTCTTGAAGAGAGAGCCCCTGTGATAATATTTCTTCTTTATTATTGATGATAAAAAGAAGAATCAATATATTCCATGATGCTTCAATCCAAACTATATTATCAACTTGAAGGTTGTTACATTGTGAACACATGCTTCAGTTTGTTGCTTCTCTATTTTTGTCTTCGACCAGTTTGTGTTTAAATAGAGAGAGTGAAACTATCAGTTAAAACAAAAAACAAATAAACTCACAAACTCATTCAGTAACAACAGAGCAACATAACCTCTACAATGTTATGAGCCCCTGGTCAAAAATAGTAGACTTCATACTGTCTTTATAAGTTGCTCTCTGTATCAAAGTCATTATGCAAACTTCGCTTACTTCCCATGCTTACTGTTGTTAAACTTGTAACCTGATCAATGGGTTTTGATTTTGACTCCATAGAGGAGTGTTGCAGAAGAACAATTTGTTAAGATACAACTAGCTTTTGAAAAGGACTTTTTCTTTCTAAATAACTTTTCTCATAGTCTTTCTCCTATGATGTGCTCTAGAGGGCATCTGTTGTTTTGCTATTGAGAGTGGAAAAAAAAAAAAGCTATTGTCAAAGTAGTTTTCCTTGGTAACCTGAGCAGTGAGGGGATTTGTAAAGGTAAGATGAATTGCAGAATTGATGAAGTGCTTTGTAACCATCAATACGACACTATCCACAAGGTTGTGTTTGTACACCAGTATGATTGAGCCATATGGTAATATTTAAGCATGATCTAATTTTCTTTTGCTCTTTTGATACTTGTATCTTGAGATAAGCACCAGGAATTTTAGGTCACCGGGCAAAGCCTAACAGCCCCACTTCCACCAGTTTTTGTAACTTTACCCTCATTTCTGGAGTGGCTCTGTTAACTTCTCTGTAGAAAGAAAAGTGAGATTAACATTATAAATACAAAGAACAGTTCACAATCATGACCCATCAGCTTGGAGGTGAAATATGACCTGTATCAATTGTAAAAGTTTTCCACTAGATATGTCCCTGGAGATTATCTACTAGAAGAGAAATACTTCACACAATTTAGCTGCAATCAAGAAATTACCACCACCCTCTTAATCTATGAGTAAATGTGTGAGTTTTTAAAGTAACTATGATTACTGCATACTATGGGTATACTGAATTCTGATTAGATTGTAGCTCTTGGGGAATAAGTGAAGGGGGGGAGGGCAGTCTCAAACAAACTGAGAAGGAAGTCTGTACAAAGATTTAACCCCTAGCATGACATGGACTCTAGTTGTCACCTAATATGTTAGAGTGGAACCAAGTCATTCAAAATTCCCAAGGGTTCAAACAGCCCGGTTTAAAGGATAAACAGATGATCAGGTGAAATGAAGTCCATGGTTTCATTGTGACCTGCTTACCAGGTCTCTGAACTGTCATTGATGAGATCCTTTTTAATAAGACCAAAAAAGGTAATTTGTTCTCCTGAGCAAAAGAATCAGCATCTTGGCATTTTTGTTCACCCCCATGGGATCTGTTTCACTTGAAAGATCTTACTGAACCATAAACAATTGGTCAATTCTTGTAACACAACTCACAATTGTGCTGCCTCTGGGTTGGTTTTCATCATGGTTAATAATCTCTGTATTTGATGATCTTGAAGCACTTTCATCACTTCTGGGTCTGATAAAATATCTCGCATTTTAGCCTCATCCTCTTGGGAGGGAGGTACAGCTGTCTGTTGTCTTGTACTTGATCTCTCTGTCAGGCCAATATCACTTCCTTGTGTCTTGGAAGCATTGGCTGGTGTCTTTGGTAAAAGAATTTAAAACACAGTATACAGCTGTGCAAAACAAAGTAGCAAACAAGGAAAACTTTACCTTGCACTAACGATGCAAACATGTCACCACATGACAAAAAGTGCAAACAAAAAATGTGATAATGGTAGGGTTGAAAATTATATTCATTTTCCTTGACTTATAGACAAGTTCAAAGGAAAAAAATCTACATAGAGCCCATGGCTACTAATTCTTTAAAATCCATTTGGTTTGAATGCATCAAGGGAAGCATGGGTAAATATCAGAAAGAGTAAACCAATCATCAGTGTGTTGGATCCTGTGTGGAAACATTCAGGTCTGAGTCCTTGCTGAGATCATGATCGTTGTCCTTCATTGATCTTTAGACCCATGAGAGTGACTAATATCTAATTTCTCCTTACATTATCATCTCTAAATCAAACATTAAAGTAATAGAATAAAGAATAAAGAATACGATAACCAATGATAAAGAAGATGATAACCAACTAAAAAGGCTCTTGTTTGTTGAACAAATTCTCCTTATCAGCACTTAGGGAAATGCATAGCAAACAGCGTGGAATGTAAGTATGTGAGGGTGTGTGAAAAGGTTTAAAGGACCAGGGACCTTGGTTCCAGGTACTAGTGTTCTATGACAGTTCAACAAATCACAAGGGAGGAGGTAACCTACCAAAAACTAAATTCCTCCTCACTGGAAGCAGCAACAGATAACACTGAGAAGAGGGAGGGGACAAGTAAGAGATCTAGTATAATTTGTAACAGGTAAAAGAGCGAGACCTCTGACAAGCGTAGCAGTTAAAAAGGTCATAACAAGGAAATCGTGTCTCATTTGTGCTACCAAATTTATTCTGTCCTAGTAATTGGAATTGTTTTTTCTCTTTTGAATGTAATAAGGGGAAAGGAAACTTTAGAAACAATCTACCCAGGCAAGACACTCACCCCTTGAGCCATGGAATCTCCAAGAGTAGTGAAGTACTCTCCCATCAATCCACTAAACTCCTGCATAACTTTCTGCATTTCTGGGTCCTTTCCAATCATGGACAATGCTTTCAAAGGATCTGTGCCCACTTGTTCCAGAATTGCTCTAAACTTAGGATCTGTCAGCTTGTTGGCCAGAGCAGGATTGCGCTCAACTTTTTTCAAAAGATCCTCTGTAATCCAGTCTAGAGTTGACAAAAACAATTACTTATTTTAATGAAGAGAACATTGATTTTATAAACTTACTTCACTAATACAACCTCAGTACAATTTGTATGGTGCAGAAGTGATCTTGGCAGTAACAGAAAGGGAATGTTTTGTATTTGTTACTCAGTCATTAATATCTATAATCTTTCAAGATTTTCTTGCCTTTTTTAAAACACAGCCCATTCTTCCTCTTGCTGTTGTTTCAGAAAATATCCATGTCTGTACCCTTCTCACAGAGGCTCTTTCCATGAACCAAAAAATACATGTGCTTGGATATTTTCATTAACAGGGAAGAAGAGGTTTCGCTCAATTTTTATCGTAAATGGATGCTGATTGTGGAATAGACAGCTGTAACCAAGACAGGGTATACCAAGAAAGAAGCCAAGATTATTGGTTGAAATTATTAGCAGGCATCTGAAGTCTATTAACCCTTAATAGCCTAGCATCAGTGTGAATATTCTTCATACCGTTCCTATGGTGTTAACACTGGGAGAATTTGTTTTAACAGTCAAGAGCTTCTTTAGTAGGTGATCATTTCCTTTATTCCCATGACCTACATGTATGATTCAAGGATGATATTGTGAGGAGAAATTGTATGTTAGTCACCCTTGGTAACTAACTGATCAGACCTTTGCCTTCCAAGCTTGGTTTGCCACTAGATTTCATTGCCTCTTGAACTTCTGGAATTTCCATCCCCTTTTGCTCTGGATTTCTGGCTTTGATGACCGGAATATCAGTGTCTTTTTTCAAAGGTTTAAATGAAGCGTTGGAGGTTTCCTTTTTAGGTTTTGAATTCATCAAAAAGCCTTTCTTGAATCCACCAAATGTCTTCTCATTTTGAGCAGACTTGAGACCCTATCACAAGCAAGATAAGTTATAGTCATCCACAGTTAATTGTTTAAAAATATTGTTTACAATTTAATATCACTCTTCCCTGTACACAGTTCAGCAAGCAAAACTATGGAGCTATAAAAGGGCCAAAACATAAATTAAACCCCTTATCACCAAGGCATACATTAACCTTTTCACTCCTAAGATCTCGTCATTAATTCTTCTTACTGTCTCTCATAAAGTTCTGATGGTGTCAGTTTGGGGGATTTCTTATTGGATCAACTAATAATCCCCCAATTGATATCTTTCTTTATTCTTATCAATTGGTGTTTGATATTGTATTGATGTTGTAAACAGAAATCTTTCTTGGTCACTCATGGAAATTGAAGGGTTAAATAAAATCTTCTAAAAGACTACCTGAGCAGAAGATACTGTTTTCTTCTTTGGCTGTGTGTTTGCAGTTACCGATTGATCACACGAAGGTTTAGCTGTCACATTTTCTCGTAAATTGTTGACTTGATTGATCAGTTCTGACATGTCTTCCAGTGGAGGGACATCTGAGGGTAAAATTTTGACGAAAGTCACAGAGCAGTATTCAAAATAGTTTCCACAAATTGATACTATCATAAGTATTTGAGCTTGTGTTTCTCCGACAAAAATTTTAGACGACCAAACGAATAAATAATTTTTGTAGTTCCAATCTCTTAAATCAATGTAACGCACCTTTCAAGAATCCACAACACATTTTCAGCTAAATCTTTATATATGTGGTACATAATTGCTTAAAAATTTTTCAGTTCGTAATTATTCAAAATAAAACAGAAAAGCTATACAGCTTTCCTGTTACTAATTATTATTATTCATTTAATGATTATTCTAATTGTTTATTTAGTAACAGGAAAGCTGGACAGCTTTCCTGTTATTTATGAATAATTACGAACTTGGCGAATTTTTAAGTCGGGAATCTTACAAAAATTAATTAACATGATTGATACTAAATTTTCTGAAACGTTTACTGATCAGTACAGTGAGCTAAAAGATTACCATTGTTGTCGTCAAGATCACAACTCGCTGAAGAACCTTCCGCCATATTCAACAAACCCTGTTCGCGATGGAGTCTTCAAACCTGAGAAAAAGTTAACGATGGTATCGACACATTTGTTGCCAGGCATCATGAAATTGGCCGCGGGAACCTAGATACGACTACAAAGCCAGGCACAGGCGCGGGATTATTGCGCTTTGCGCAGTCAGCCTCGGTAGAGGGCGCGATGATATAATTAGGCGATAATCAATATCGTGTCCATCAAGCACGCATAGAGTAATTGATTGATCGAATTTTCCACTTTTCGATTTTGTTGTTGAGGATAACCGGATTTATTTATATCTAAACAATAGCCTCCATTTGGTGCGAAAATATGCATGGATATTTGTCTGAGGACGTTAATATATCTGTCCCGAGCTTCGAGGAACAGATAATGTCACTAAATGTCACTGGATGTCATCTATCGTGGCTACATTGTGGCTAGGTCATCTATTGTGTCACCTTCTAAGGCTTAATATCATTCACTGTTAATTGACATCATTTGCTGTGACTAGATATCATTTTCCGTCGCTGCACACCATTTTTCGTCACTTACATCATTTATTATCGCTACATCTCACTTCCTCGCACTAGATATCATTTATTGTCGCGAGACATTATTTACCGTCATTACACATTATTGACCGTCACCAGATTTCTTTAATCATCACTATACGCCTCACATCAGTTTTCGTCATTAATTTTGATTTACTGTCGCTAGACAATATTTACCGTCACAACATATCATTTATGGCCACCAGATATCATTTTATGTCGCTAGACATCATATCCCTACCCATCATTCACCCTCACACACAACTGCCATCGTTACGCGTCATTTGCCGTCATTAGATGTCATTTGCCGTCACTGCCAATCGATTACCAATCCTCAACATCGTTTACTGTTGTAAACAGAATATGAAAGATGGTAAGTTTTCAGCTCGGTAAAAAAAAAAAAGAAAGATTTTTTTTGCGAAGCGGCGAGGTAAATATCTACCATTAGCCATCAATAGTGAGGTGAATATTTGTTTTAGTATATACTAAAACGGTGAGCCAAAAAAGTACTGAAAGATGATTTCAACTCATTTGTTCCTGCAACGATTGGAATATTTTCTAACGCAAGTCCCGCGCGTGTTGCTCGGAAGTGAATAGCAAAGGATATTGGGAGTTTTAGTAGCCAATCAGGGCGCGTCTTCGACACAAACCTTCTGTTTTAGTACATACTTACCAACACGGTATCAACGAACGCTTTACTTTTTAAGCAAATGAAGATCATCACAGTATATACTCAACTTAAGCAGTTGAGAAATAAGGCCTGAAAAAAATTCAGGCCTGAACGGGAATCGAACCCATGACCTCTGCGATACCGGTGCAGCGCTCTAACCAACTGAGCTATCAAGCCAACTGGGAGCTGGTCAATTGTGAGTTCGTTATATACCCGTGGATGGAGAAGGTGTGATAAGAATACATGAAAGTCATATATTTGTACTGCGGAAAATACATTTTAAGCAAATGAAGATCATCACAGTATATACTCAACTTAAGCAGTTGAGAAATAAGGCCTGAAAAAAATTCAGGCCTGAACGGGAATCGAACCCATGACCTCTGCGATACCGGTGCAGCGCTCTAACCAACTGAGCTGAGCTTTTGTTTTCTCGTTGCCATGTTCCCACCAATAGTGTAGCTCCATTTTCTGCATATAAACATACACTCAACCCACAATCCCTCTATTTGCTTTGACGAAGGGCTAACGCTCGAAACGTCAGCTTTGAAACTCTTAACAGTGACCAATTTACATTATCAACAAAACACAGTTGATAATACCAAATTACCTTGCCATGGGATTTTCGGAGTTTGAGTAGCCAATCAGCGTGCGCCTTCAACACTATCCACTGTTTAAGCATATATACTGACAAAGGGTATTCGGAGTTTAAGTGGCCAATCAGAGCGGCCTTCAGCACTATCCATAGTTTAGTTTAATTCTAATTGTTTTTATTCCCTGACGTGCGAAACTCCGGTGAATTAAGGTTTTCAAATCGTTTTTTAACCAGTTTCTTTTTTTTTAATCAGTGTATAAAACAGAAAAACGATAAACACACATTGAAAGATCCTCATTATATTAGGATGGTGTTTTCCGTTGTTTCACAAATAAAGCGAGCGAAAGGCTGCGAAGACCAAGAAAACATCCAAAACGTTTTCGCTTTAAACTTTTAAGGCTCTTTCAAAATGGATTGTGTTATCCAACATCACGATTTGACTATCACGCACCGGATCTCTACCTTGCGTAGCTGTTCGTATTTTCCAACCTCAAAATTCTATCTTTCTATTACTTTTCTGGTGGGATTCTTCCAATTACCTACTTTATACCCAGGGCAAGTCAATTTACTTCTACGCAACCGAGAAAATGCTGCCAGTAATCATTTGCTGACACAAAGGTAAGCATCAACTCAGCATAATTCCTGCACCATGCTGATTTTTAATGATAAAAAATCTTCGAGACTAACGGCTCTAAAGAAACAGCGTAAGTCCATGTCCTTTAAATTTGGGCTTCAAATTCGAAAAGCTCGTCAAAACATCGTTTTGAAGAGATAACGATTTTCACCTGCTGTCAGTTCAAATTCTTTACACATGCCCTACTGACATAGTAATTTCACAAACGTATGAAATTCTCATGTGAAATAAGAGTGAAAACCTTATGGAGAGCGAGCTCACGTTACACTATCTCGAGCGCTTGTAGATATGCATCTGGTCTGATTAAGGGACACTCATGAATGATCCTGAAGAGAAATGAAGAGCACTCGAACCTCTCTCGATGGAACTTGAGTAGACTGAGCACATACTGACTTATACTGACTGAGTATTGAAAAAATCAACCAACATAATCAACCAAGCCAATCAATAAAACCTTGTCCTTCCGCTCCATTATTTTTTCTCAAACCTTGTGGATTTAAATTGAAAACAATTAAACGGCTTTTGGCGCGGGAAAAGACGAACGAGCAAGTCATGGTTAGTTTAATTTTGAATCTGATTGGTCGAGAGGACGGAGTGATTATTATGAACCACTCACAGAAATGTACCAATTTTAACTCTCGTACAAACCCTGTCTTTTCTACTTTCTAAATAGCGTTCAGTTCGATTCAGTACCAAAATTACAGAAACTTCTCTTGCTTCCCTAGAATGTCAGATTACATAAAATTACTTTTTTGCCCTTGCCTTTTCAGGTCTGAGTTAGGAAACAGTTTTTTACTTCATGGCTTTGGATGAAGAGCATTCGTTGAATGGAATTCCCTGTAAAAACCACCGAGTACATTTACAAATCAACCTTAATTCACACAACTAAACATTTCGTTTGAAGGTCTGCTTGGTCGCTTTCTCGATTACACATATACTGCCCTTCCGCTCAATAAGCACTGTTTAAATTTACTTGCATAGGAAATTAAACGAAAAGTGTCAAGCTAAAACAAGAGGAAAGGAACTAAGTTTACTTTTTGACCAAACAACAAACACAGATAAGCGATTTCTATTTGGTTCGGGAACACTTTCCATTTTAACTGTCCATTGCGAATTTTACTCAGCCCCTTGTGTCGCTAATTGGGTCAGAGAACGAAGTTTTCAGTTTCGTTTGCGTTTCTTTCATGTAGACAGCTGCTCGCCTTTTTATTCGGGAAAAATTGAATAACAGATTTAAAGTTGAAAGTCAGATAAAAAATTTTAAAAGATTTCAAGGCCACAAAAAGGTTTTCATTATCGATGGGGAGGCCAATCTTTTATAGAAATCAGAACAGTCTCTAAGCAAACAACGTTAACAAACAACCTAAGATGAAATTAGTTGTACACTACGAAAAACCAGTGGCGTTGAAAATGCTTTTTGTTTTACCTGTTTTAATAAGCAGGTTTTTCCTCTTGGTTCGACAAGCGGACTTTTGAAGAAAACTGAATCCACTCGAAATCCGCACAAAGTTTGAGATAATTGGATTAAACATTCGCTCAACTGAATCCATTTCCTTTGCTTTTTGTGGGGTTTGCTTTAATTAGAAGAGTTTTGTGCGTCAATTTAAAAGTTTTAATGAAAAAGTTTAACTGTAGGAAACGGAATAACAGCTGCTTGCTTAGCGCGAGTTGGTTTGAAGGTAAAACTCAATAATGAATTTGACTTTGATGAAAAACAAAATTATAACAAATCATTTAAAAACTGTGTTGGAATCGAACCGTTAAACAAGGGAGACGGAAGGCGTTATGCAGACATGTACATGCTGAATATGTGATGTAAGAATTTGCTGTTGTTGTCACATTCGACAAAAAAAGGCAACTACTCAGTGCGGAAAAATGATTTTGTAACACGTATCTCTTATTCAACTCTTTGTTTGAACAGTACGAATATTGGAAAAAAGTGCAACATTATTACTGTAAAGCCATACCATTGTCTACGAATTAAACAAGCGCTATGTCTAACCAATAGCGAATCTATTTATCGGCGAATTATTTACTTAATATTTTAGGTTTTTTAAACTGGTACAAGATTAGTGAGAGCGTACATTTCTTTCAGATTTATAAAATACCTGTCAATTTTTTCGGTAAAAATATCTCGCTCGTTAGTTGAAAGGTGAAACACGAGAAGTTAGTGGCGCAGATTGTGAAATCGAATCACAGTTCTCACCCTGACAGGATTGTCAAGCTCGAGTCATCGCGGCCACCGAGGAAATTGCATGCTTTTAAGATGTTAATTCAGCGTATCCGGCAATATCTCTTGTTTGATTTGCAGAAAGCGTGAAATGAGGGTGTTTTTCAAACAGTTATTAATACGCTTGGCAGGTGGAAATTTACAGGGATTGTTAAAAAGCCAGTGCGATGTTAGGTCCTGTTTGTTTAGACTGAGTCGATCCACTCGTCGCCGGCAGGTAGCGCTTCTCGAAAGCAGTCAAAAGATCATTCATTTTCTTGGGTGAGTAGCTTTCTGCTTCTTGTGTTTTTCCTCGCTGGGAAATCTCTGCGGACGCAAGATACAATTTGCTATATAACATTGAAGTGATATATCTTTAAAGAAGACTATCTTGGACAAAAATACGTAATCCCGCAATAAGGTCTTCCTTCATGCAATTTAAATGTAGTTAAAAGGTATGATCTTTTAAGCTGAAAATGTACTCGGATTTTCTTGTTAAGAAAAAAAAAACCCGATTTCCGAATTTAAAAAATGGACAATTTTTTTCCCTAAGTGATGAAGTTTCTACGAGAGTGATACAGGTGTATACAGAAAAAAGAGAAAAAACACGATTTTTCCCAAATGAGAAAAATAAAAAAAAAAAACATAAAAAAAAAAACTAATGCGCGCCGTGAAATAAAGCACGGCTTCCTTTGCTATCTTCTGTCATTCAGTTTAACTTTCAAAATCACAAAAGCTTGATAATTGTTTAAGGTTTGCAGTTTTTTCCACTGGACGTTTTGTTTCGCATTTTAATTCAAGCTAAAATGATCAAGGGAAGAAGAAAAAAGTATAAAAAAAATCATTGACGTTAAACGCAGACGCGTATTTTGCTTCCCCATGAAAAGAAAAAAAAGTGATTTGTTATTCTTACGAAGAAAAAAAGATCTTTTTACTGTTCAGAAGAGCAAGAGTGTTAACTTTTCGTTTCAGCACCAGGTATTCTAGAATGTTTTTTTTTTGGTTAATACGCGAGACTTATCCACGATAAATTTTTCAGAGATAACTCTAATGTTCAAAATATTAAGGCTTAAATGACAGATCGTCTGGCGTGTGACAAATTTAATTCTACCTCAGGTAGTTCATAAAACCAAGTCATTATATTTTTTCTTAGTTTCCCTTTACTTGATATTTAAGAAACTTCAGCGAAGCAAAAATCATGATGTGTCGCCCCTAAAACTTTGTTTTTTCATCAGCCCCATTCACAACAACTGCCACAAAACTCATTACCAAAGTATAGTCTTGAATACTCATTGTTAAACAACTCAAATATAAAAATCTTTGGGTTGATATCTTGCAAGATTTCGTTAGATTTATTAGTTGCAATCTTATCGCAAAGCATATTATTATCATTTTGTCGTTCTTCAGTCACCCAGGCCTCGAAAACGTTATTTACCACTTGACTGTAAGACTGTTTGTGGCAGCCTATAGCTAACCTTTCTAGCCATGATCACGTCATTGACGAGGGCTGTAAACGTACTGACAGTAGCCACGTCACCACTTGTGCGTCAAAATTGAAAACTTGAGCCGCCTTCAATTTCATAAATTGCTTGATATTCAAATTAAACTTCATTTTTCCCCATTATTTCCTTTTATTTTAGTTATTTCCATTATCATTACTTTCTTCACTCCATTTTGATGTTTTGCTGTCCCACGAAAATAAGATTTTGTGTTTTATTCCCGTCGCAGTAAACAACTCATTAAATTTTACCGATCTAGCGGTGTTCGGTTTTTTTTTCAAAGGCTTTGAAAAAAATTCTGGATTCTACTTTTTACAATCATAAATCAAATTCTCCTAATTTTGCTCCATCGTTTTTCATGGCCATTTCTGTTGAAATTGTTTTTATTTGTGCAACTATTTCCATCTCCACTTGGCAGGTGCGTTTCCGTATAACGCGTCACAAAATGTATCTTGTCCACTGGTCTGAGATGGAAAAAGTCCAGCGCTACTCAGGAGTTTTCGCTGCATCACCCATTCCTCCATCTCTGACATTTGGTCCTTATAAGGGGACGTTGAATATTTTCCTGAAAACCAATGATCATAAACACTTGGATTATATCCTTGAGGTGAGATGTAGAAACTGCTTTTAGAAGTAGAGGGACTAACAGTGAGAGCTAGCCCCCCCCCCCCACCCTCCCCGGCTAAACACAAGCAAAACGGGAATATACCTCCCAATTGTGTGGGGTTTCCAAGGTCTTGGAACTTTCAAAAATAGGTTTTATAGCTTTCGTTAAATTTAACCTACGTTGTACTCCTAGAATCCTGTAGAACGTGCTAAAAAGCGGCTTTGTGGGGCTCATGTGTCACAACTGACTCACTTTTTTGATGTTAATCGGGGGGGGGGGGGAGGGGCGGTAAACAGTTATCGTCAGGGTTTGCACTTCTTGGACTTATCAATCGCCTCTTAAACCAGACCTTACTCTCATGGGAGTTAGGTATCCTATAACTTTTACATTGGGGCTTCATAGTAAGGAAGGAAGAGAACTTTGATCCAGTCTGAGAAGGCATTCAGCGCTTAAAGAGCCTATGATTGGAATACCACAAGGACAAAACCATATTTGATTTCTTAATACAAAATCTATAAAGAGACGTCACACTTTGCCTCGACTGTGATAACAAAAAAGAAAAAAAACCTTTAAATTCAATGAGTTCTTTGGTCATATATGATCATTCAAAGACTTCATTAAGATCATAGATCTATGGGTTAAATTTTTAATTGGTTTACTGAGGCTTTTTTCACTAAACTCATATCAATTAATCATATCTTTTCAAACAGCCTTCAATTCCTGTCTGTCGCTTTTCGTTCTTTCTGAACTTTTGGACTCTTCTTACGCAATAGTTGTAGGAGGGGGGGGAGGGTTGGGGGAGGCATCGGTGCATTTGGTTCACTCCTTGTCTCGAAAATGTGATTAGTTATTACAAAACAAATTGGTCTTCTAATTATGCCAGTAACATGCTAGTGTAGGTCTCCTTCTCCCCCCCCCCCTCCCCTCCCCGCCCTTTTGTAAATCCTGCCTAACCCCCGTATCCGTTTCAGGTGACCTACAAATGTGGTCAGCTCATCTGGGTTTTCGATCGGCATCTTTCTTGGGTCCCTTTCATGAACTTCGCACGCTGCCCTGAGGAGCAAAATGTGGAGGTGTTCTTGAGCGAAGGGTCTTTTTTCTTCCGTACCATCGATAGAGTGTCCCCGGGCGAGGAACTGTTGCTATGGCCAACTGAGAGACTTTGCAGAAGTCTGCGTATGCCCAATTTTGTGCATCATGGAGATAGAGAACGTAAGAATTCTTTATTGATTTTGTAATATAAATTTTAAATTTCCTTTTCAGTTCTCAAATTTTCTGAACCAATCATAAAGCAAAGGAGATAAAACTTTTCTAACCAATTAGAGCACTGCGCCCCATTTCGTAATCTTCATATTCGATGCTTAGTGGAATAATTTGCTAAATATAAAACTAAACTCAAAATAATCATAACCATTAAAATGTCACAAGGGGCATTAAGAACTAGAAATCATTACATATTAATCGCATCAAGCGAGGGAAAGGTGAGCGCAATGCGATTAATTTCAGTTTGCGTCTGATTGGACCAATCACCAGAGGAAAGACAAGAAAAGCCAATGCAATCCAGTATTAATCTTTACGCTTAATTGAATTTTTATATTCCTATCATTAGTTTTTACAGAAATTTAGTTTCAAATTATACTTAGTCTTTCATTCGGTCCTCATAGGAATTTTGTTCTGATAAAATTCTTACTTCGGAAAAGACCGCTTTAAAATTTACCGCGTTGGTGAATTTTACTTGGCAGATAGGTTTCTGCTTTTCAATAAAAGTTAAGGAGCCTCCTGTTCAGCTACAGTTAAAACTTTGGACCAACACCCAGAATGATGTGCGATTAGAGGGTAAATTTGGAAAGTGAATTCAGTTCCGCCCCGCCTTTCTCTGAAGTTGTGACGCAGAAGCGAGCTGGTGGCAAACAAAATGAAATGATAAAATATTAAGAGCGAGTCTCGAACGACTCGAGGAAACGGTCTGGGGAACAGTCTGTTCCACGATGGGGTCTGGGAAACGCCAAACATTCATCTTCTAAAAAAACTGCCATGCGTACTTCTGCAGTGTTACAACTGAGAAATATGTATAAGCAAAGGAAGAAACTATTAAAACAGAAACTCAAAGCGCTGGAAAGAGTTTAGTCAAATAAGATTTTACTGGACGGAAAGGTGAAAGATCCAGGGTAATTTGTTTCGCCTCATGAGCGCAATTTGCCTATTTTGCTTAGTAGATCCAAACTCTAATAATCACTTTACAGAAAAACGGTGTCATTGGCTTCTTTCGCACATAATTCTACGTTTCAAATTTATTGTCGACCTCGAAAACAGCTTTAAAAATAAATATCTATTTTACTTTTCTTTTCTAATGATTCTTCTACATAGACCACCAAACAACGAATTCTATTGTGTAAGTTTCAGAACGCGATCGGTTACTAAACAGACATGGCCGTTCTTGAGGTATTTATATTGTGTTTTTACCTCACCTCAGATAATAACCCATAGCATGTGTTTTTATTGTTCTCATCATTTGATGTAATTGAGTATTGAGAGGTTTCTTCGATCGTTTCGCTCTTTCTCATCGAGAAAGCAAGACTCGTGTCTGACGAAACTATATAACCACGCAATTTAATTGTGTTAATTCATTCAGCTTGTTGTAAAACTTTACGGCTTTTGAAGTTTCCCTTTCAAATATTTTTAAAGTATTTGCAGATGAGAAAAAAATGCTTATCTTGCCAGATATTCTTTTCCTGGTGCTAGGAATGAAACGGGAATACGACTAGTTGGATCTTAAATATCTTATCTAACCTTGGTAAAACCATTTTTTTAAATTTTTTTCTGCAGTAAATCTTTGAATCAGGAAAAAAGTTCCTTGCAAGGCAAGATGTCTTGTTCAAAACGCTTTGTTGTATTGTCGACTACTTGTGTAATCTCTTTTGTTTCATTGTTCGTCTGGAAGACTTAACTGTCTTTACACTGCTAGATCATTTGCGTAATAGAGCCATTGTCTCTTCGTTTCTTTTTGTTCCGTTTCTCATTTCCTATGTGCGGCGAATGGCAAAAGTTATGAAAACAAGATAGGTTAAAAAAATAAATGCCAGAATTGTGCAGTACTCTTCACTTGGTGTTCAAAAGTTTAACCTAACGGCTTTTTATCGATGGCGTAAATTTTGGATTATGTCAGTCACATCTTGATCTCGATTAGCTCTCTTATCGGAACTTAACTTACATTGTGCGAGGCGGAGGGGGAGTTTAATAGCGTGAGTTATCGTGGTTAAGCCTTCCTTCAACATGTGGTTTCATTGTTCGATCGGAAACTGTTGAGTAATCAAGACTCTTTCATCTAAAAAAAAAAAGAAGAAATGGCCGACGCTATTTATAACAACATTTACTATCGAAATTGAAAAAAGTTTTCAAAACAAACCTTTTATCATAGTTAAAATTAACTTTCTTTGAGTATAATAAAAAGGTGTTTTGAAGACCATATGAAATCTATAGCGATTACCTATATGCGATAGGAACATTCAGTAAGAGTTTGTTTTCCTCGAAGCTAATTTTAATGAACGATTTCATGGGTAAATTGATCAAATCAAAGAATTAGCAGCGACAAAAATTCAGCAATAAAATCTTTGTCTTTATCGGTTTATAACTAAGAAATCATCTTGGAGGCGTGAACGGGGGCTGTTTACGTCCTATCTCACGAAGTCACCTTAATTTATCGCGCCCAAATCTTAAGTGTACGTAACGTATTTCAAAAGAATATGCGTCATTGCAAGGTGATTCTAATAAGTAAATCTACGCCCCCTGAGTCTGTTAAAAATAAAGGTTAAAAGTGGGTTGGGTCGCCTGTTACTGGGCAAAAACAGCCGGTGTGGACTAGCAAAGTCAACCCACAAACATGTGGTGCATTGTACTGAATCATTCGCCTGGAAAATTACTTTGACATAGTAACATTCCCTCTCGTTTTATCTCTACGAAAACAAAAATAAAGTATTTATTCCTTTCTCGTCCATATCCTTTCTTTTAGAATATTTGGGTAATAGCCTTTGTATACAATAGGTTTTACAGCAACTGAAATGCTGATGAAGACAGAAATGGGCATTCTATGGAGCTTTTCAAAAGCAAGTACATTCATTGTAAAAATATCTAAATTTTTGCAAAGGATCAATCATTTTATTGTCCAACCCGACGCAAAAAGATGATTACCTCAGTGTGAAAGCTCCACGACTTTTTACGAAAGAATTGATGTAAATAGCCTTTGAAAACGTACGGGTAAAATGTACGGTGAATAAAATTCATGATGAGAGGTCCAAACAAAATACACATCGTGTTTATAGAAGCATTAAAATGTCGTTTCCCCAAATGAAGTTTCACGGGCAGGTGGATTATTCATATTAAACACTCAGGACCGTTAAAGATACAATGCTTTATTCAAACAACTTTATACTCTACATTTATTAAGCGTCCAAATTGAATTAGAAAATCACCCTGATTCTTTCAAACGCAGAGATATCTCCAATAGCTATCCCTAGGCTGGTAAAAGTCCAATAAAAATGTGACCATAATAACGCAAAAACAGAGGTTTTTTAGGCATGGCCTTCGTTGCAATGGAGTAAGGATGCTGTTGGCTGCATGATAATGTTAATTTCTTCATCAAAAAAACTAATTTCAAGTTTCTTGTAAAGAAAACGAACTTTCTTGGTAAATTGCACAGTTTTTTTTAACTGATTCGTTCTTTTTCCTGTGTGGTTGTCGAGGAATTGCTCCGAATCTCAATCATGAAACGGTTAAGTACCTTATAGCATTGAAGTTTACCTTGCTAAATTAATCTTGTAAAAGGAATTGAAAGAGTACCTGTCATTAGAAAAAAAAAAAAAAAAAAAGAAGAAAATGAGACAATCCTCTCAAGAGATAAGACACTCCAGTTAGAGAGACAGAAATATTCCTTCCTTAAAAGTTTTTGAGCGCGCACAACTAGCGTGTATTTTTGCTGAGTATATTTCCTCTCTCTCGGAGACTAGAGGACCGCTTCAAAGGACGTCATTATTGAGTACTTTTCTTGTAATAAATTTAGTTCATTCGTGTTAATTGAAAGGAGTACTGACATAAAAAGTGATTTAGTAGATTCGCAGCTTTAAATGGCTCTTGAACAATAATTGTTGAATCTGAAAGCCTTCGCTTCTTTTCCCCGTCAGGTGCGTCAAAAAAATCGACAATTAGGAATTTGGGCCTTTTTTTCCACACTGTTAGCGGATTGTAATGGAGATTCTTGGATTCGAGATATATCTTTCTAAGCGGGGGCTCGCGAAAATTTATTTGCTCATTTTAACTGCAGTTTTTACGTATGTAAGATGATAAGTATCTTCCGCTACCAAGCGAAGCAAGCTGTTCGTCTGGTATCCCCATTGTTCGAGTAACATGTGATTTCTTTGTCTCGGCAGACAAACAAAACAGTGGGCGCATTGCAAATAGCCAAGCAGGCCTTGAAACGTATTCACGTCGATTGTTCTGCAAACACTTTTTTTAATTCGATAATAGAAATTGCCACGAAAAGTCTGTAAACAATGGCCGGCCTTTATTCATTACTGATTGATTTTAGACGGAAGCTTCCATCGCCTACGAAACTTTGCTCGGAAGAGAAAAAAAAACGCGTAGAAAGTTATGCAAAGGGATTTTTCTAAGATGAAAGAGCTCGGAGACGAAGCGACCTCAGCGGGACGAAAATACCGCACGACTTAAACAAAAGCAAACAAATCATGAGTTCCTATGCCGCTGTTTCAACTTCAAGGCAATATAATGATATGTGCAATTTAGAGTTAGAGGGGGTGTATTGACGTAATTTAACCTCGATTTTTTCCAAGTGTCAAAACGTTTTAATTAATGCTTCGGAAGACTAGGAAACGTGTAAGATGAGCGAAAAGTTTGGGAAAGGCGTCGATAAAAGCAGTTTTTCTCTTTTTCTTTTGTGTCCATTAGATATCCCTATAAATTTGTCATTTAACCGTGACAGATAGAGTTGTTTGGCTGTCAAATTAAACGGGTTTCTTTTGTGTGTGTTTTTATAACTATTTTAAGATATTCCCGATCTCTTTTAGACGAGGAACCTTCCAAAGACCTCAAAAATGAAAAGTTGATCGATCATCAAATTCTAGTAAAGCAGACCATACTGGTCGGTGTGATGCAATAAAGAAGAAATAATACTTTTATCTCATTAGGTATTCACCCGGAGTTTGATTGTCACTTTTTAAGAAGTCTTTCGTTCATAAACAGTTTTTTTTTAAATTTTGAATACAAATTTTATTGCAAACAGGGTCATTATTTCATAATTTTTTTTTATCAAAAGTGTTATATCGAACTCGCAATTCATTTTTAGATTAGGAGCTCTGTAATTTTTAACAATAGCCTATCTTTTTTAGCAATTATCTTTTCAGTAACCGTTGTGGCCTGATAAATGAACGCACATTGAAAAGTTTTTATTTCATTTAATTACGAAATACGACACTGAAGAACACCTTTTTGGCTGATAAGTTTTTATCTGACTGATATTATTACTGGTATATATTTGGCATATTTCCCACTTGCTCGGACGTCATTATACTATACAAGAACAATTTTTTTAGAATTTCACGACTCTTAGTAATACTACGGTTTGATAAAACAAAAACATTCTAGAAAAAACTCATTACCACGCTGGTTTGCACAAAATTTAATTATACATAACAACCATTTGCTTTTGCAAGCAAATTCGATTATTTTAGTTCGGTCAGGCGTTCGGCAAAACAAAAGAGTTATTTAACTGTCTAAACGCCCGCAGGAATTTACGGCAAAACGGAAATTTTTGGTGTTAATTTGGGTAGCTGGTAATTTGCTTAACACGGTAGCCACGCGCCCTGGTCTGCAGAGCTGAACATTCCATCTTGAGACAGGAGAGTCTTTGCATTCAATTTGCAATTAAACCACGGATAATTTTTCTTCAAATGAATTCTTGATTTGTTGAGACGTGATTTTTTAAGATGACGGCCGAATCCTGAATTTTCCGTAGCGCTTTCTCTTGTCCAGACACCAGAAAGATCGTGAACCCTATGTTTGTATTTCTCAGTAACACCTCCTATGAAATGAAACAAGTTTGAAGATAAATATCGAGTCGATTGGACAGGTTTTCTGCGACCAGAAGCAGACATATTGAAATTGCAGTAATTCAAACATTTTCACATATTGGGACATCAGCTTCAAAACACTGAAACTTTTGCCTTTATCTAGAGTAATGTTGTTTTTGTGTAGTGCGTATCACTGCGGTAAACCGCGATGCTACTAATTCTAAAGAAACAGTGAGGCTAATTATGAAGACTCGTTATTTAATGTTAAAATGTCATGATTAAATGACTAACGGAATTTAGTTAAGATACCATTAAACCAGCAAAATTCTTTCTTGCGATAGGAATGTTCACAAAGTGCGATAGAAACGTGTAAGTCAGCATAGTTTGCCAAACTGTCGCAAAATATGCAGTCGCAAACTGTGGCGATTTCAAACTTTGAATCACTAGCAAACTTGTCAGCCCTTGGAGATTTAGAACTCGAATTTTCGAGTAATAATTGCTCACTTGATTGTGCGGGCGATATTTACCAAGGTGCAGGTTACTTTTGTTTTCTTTTCTTCGGGTATACATTCTCTCACATTGAGCCACAGCGAACAAAACATTTTGCGCTTCCTAGGTACCTACATTGTAGCGCTTGAACGAACAATACAACACGTGCACAGAGCTCTGATTTCTGTTTTGCGACCAGCGTAAGTCATTTAAAGTCCTTTCTAGGAGCAATCCGGTACCCGAGTACCTCAAATGATCCACTAAAATGGCTCACCCGTTTTGATTTTCTTGATAACTTTAAAGTTCGCTGGTAAGTTAATAACCGGTTGAAGTCTATCCGTGTGTACCGAAGGAAAAGATCTTGCACGTTTCGAAGCCTCGATCTTGCTTACACATCTGTTAGCTTAAGATACATTCCAAGGACAAAAGATTTCCCTTTTCGGCCGCGTGTCAAAATTATATATGTATAAAGCGTGATACTTCTATTGTGCGATGTGAACAGCCAGCCCTTTGTGGCAATTCTGAGATATTTAGGCAGCAAAGGGCGAACTAAACAAATCCCGTCATCGAACCACTGGCGGGTCACGTGTGCTGAGTACGGCCACCATTCAACACCTGTAGAATGAAACGTTCTTGAATCAAAAAGCGTGGAAAGACGTTCGTTATTTACCGGTTTCCGCTGGTTCTGCTTTCCAGCTATCTCTCTTGCAGAGTTGCTCAGCTGTTTGCAAAAGGCTCACCTCACGTTTTCTGACCGCTTCCTGATTTCCCCCGGGCAACGGCACCCATTAACGACGAATTGATATGAAAGCACCGTAGACGGCGGCATCTGATTGGCTGGAGTCATTGACAAAAGATCTAACAAAAGGCTCTGAACGACCCTCGTGGCAAACTTTATTGTCTCGGAAATCAGTGAAATTCACTTGGGGCAGTATGTTAATCGCGTTTATACTATGCGTTTGACACATTTCGCCGTGCTCTGCTTCATCTCGCGCGCACTGATAGTGATAGAGTATTTACGACCTAAACAAAATCACTAATTTCTATAAAATCTAACTTTCTCCAGCTAATAATTGTGAAGCTAATTACAGCATGGTTTGTTAATAATAAATGTGTCTTTGAATATTAATAACCTTCCTCGCTCTAGCTCCAATATTATTTTAACTTCTCAGCCAGTGATGAGGGCGGGGAAAACTGGAGCGCCTCGCACGTGTCAAGAACTCGCTGCTTAGCTGTCCCGCGAAGCAATGCTCTGATTGGTTAGTACACTAGCACGTGTCATTAACTCTTGCTACACCTGTCG
Organism: Pocillopora damicornis; assembly: GCF_964200805.1. Lineage (NCBI taxonomy): Eukaryota > Metazoa > Cnidaria > Anthozoa > Scleractinia > Pocilloporidae > Pocillopora > Pocillopora damicornis. The sequence goes on from NC_142677.1 coordinate 23,013,798, forward strand.
CTCCTTTCACAGGTGAATACCAATATATTTGTCACCACTGCTCGCAAGTGTTTGCATTCCCAAACACACTTAAAACGCACATCGCATTTGAGTGCGCCTCAAACCGTGGGAAGAGCTATAAAGAGCCCCTGTTTCACAGTCAGCGAACACACTCATACACCAGTTGCCTTCCAAGTAGAAACAACCCGCCGAACAGGCCGCCGAGAATGAGCACTTTGTTTTTGACTCCAAATTCGGATACGGACGGGATACAGGTATCGAAAACGGACAATGATCCACCGCTCAACCTCAAACACGATGGAGAACCAAGCAGGAGCGTGCACCACCATAATGGCAGTGCATTCCTATCCGACGTCTCAGTTCACGACGATAAACCCATTATTAACGGAGGACATTCTTCATCTGGATTAAATTTATCCAACAGCATGGGTTGTTTGAACGGTTTAAATGGTTTTAATGGCTTCAACAACCTATCATTGGCAATGAATCAGTTTCCATTCCTCTCCAACTTCAACACGGATTCCTTTCTAATGAAGGAGAGCCCGAAATCGCTGCAAAACTCCGTTGGAGACAGCTCGTCGTCTACCAAGGCTTCGCCACCCTTTTCGCTGCACTCAAGCTCAGCCGATTTGCAGGTCGTTAAGTCTCCGGACAAGCTCCAACCAGTTCTTACGCCGCTAACACCAGTGAGCCTACCATCCTTTACGGCGGAAACGTTCGGAATTAAACCTGATGGCTTAAAAAATTCCTCTCTTGTTCCTCCTGTTAATCAGTCGCAGCCGTTCAGTTCGGCTAGCTTCAACGGTTTTAAGAGCCCCGAGCTTGGAAATGTGCCAGTTTCCTCAGAATTTCCTTCAATCTCACGACCACTATTGAGCGAACTTAACGGACTTAATGGAATGAGGTACAACTTATCACAGGAATCCTCGTTTTCGCAAAACCAGATGGATATGTTAAATAATCCAGCGTTTCTCCTCCAGCCCCGGCCTCCTCTCTGCAGTCCTTCGTCGATGCCATTTTTCAAATATGGATTTCCACAGGGTTTTCCATCACTAAATGGCCAACCGGTTATGAATCCAACGGGTCCTATGATGTTTGGAACGGAACAAGGCGTTAGCAGACTGCCTTCATCCTCCACAACGCCGAACCCCGATGGAACGGGTTTAAACGGGGATCAAATGACACCGGACAAGCCGAAAACAGGTTGCAATGAGGAAATGATAAACGATTTGAACTCTAAAAAAGTGAATAAGGGATATCTATGTGAGCTGTGTGGCAAGTTGTACACCCGCAAATACGGGCTTAAAATCCACATGCGTATTCACACGGGCTACAAGCCTTTAAAGTGCAAATACTGTCAAAAGAGATTTGGCGATCCGAGCAATATGGCTAAACACATCCGCCTTCATGCTGTTGGGGACACTCCTTATAAATGTCAGTATTGCGGAAAAGTTTTGGTCAGGAGAAGAGATTTAGATCGTCACATAAAATCAAGACACCCAAACGGACGTTAGAATGGTAAATTTGTTACTTTTTAAATCAAATTTCATAGGTCTAGCTGTAAGTTTATCGAGAGATAAAGGTACTTCTGTGAAGATATTTCGTACAACATTGAGCACTCGATAACAATTTTGGTCGGTTTAGGCCTTTCATTTTGAACATTCGTACGCAATAGAGACGTCGTATTCGCATTCTAAAGTTCATATGTTTGTACAAAATTCTCCAACGTAAACATTGTAAAGACGAGAAAAACATTTATAATATAAAAAAAGGAAGTAAGATATAAGTTTGTACGATAAAAGGAAAAGCAAAATAAAAAAAAAACGTGCCACTTAAGTGGTTTGCTGTCTCTACCGCGCGCAGGCCATAATTTATTAATATGATATTCCTTCTCGTTGTTTTCTTTCAAAACTTATTCACCGACCTGTGAAGTTAATTAAATGAATAAAATTTCTCTAGCCATCTTTAGAAATTGCCTGGAAACCTTTTCAGCTTTGTTTTTCGCCTTGTCTTTGAAAAAGAATGGACTAAAAGAAAAGATTCGTTCGACATAAAACAGAGGTTCTTTTGCCGACACAATTTTCTTCATTACGAAATCAGGCTCGTTCAAATGACGCATACAAAATCTTATGTACCGTCTACTATAAACTGTTGTGAATCGGGAAAGCAACGTTCGTAAATTTACTTAGGTATCAAAAATGAACTGGTGGTCTAATTCTGTTTATTGTCGAGCAAAGATTTGAAAGGTTTACAAAGCAAGACCTAGATCATTCACAGTCAAAAACAGTACGCGTAAACTTGCCTTTACAACAAACAGGACCCCGTAGTGTTCACGGCCTTGGAAAATAATTTCCTCTTTTTATAAATCTTTAGATTATCACGGGATGTTTCTATTTATATTTAACTTCAATTTAAATGCCTTTTAAAGCCTTTCACACCCAGCAGCAAGACATAGCGAGTACTTTGTTTAGCGGAATTTAATCATACAACAACACGTTTCGCTCAACAAAGAAAGCGATATCTCAACAATGGTGCGCTCTCCGAACAGGTTATTTTGTCTTGAACAAAACTCGTTTGGAAAACAAGAGTTGTTCAACCGATAAGTTTCATTTCTGTTCAATGATTTAATGAAACGCGGAGTGTTTACTTTGTCGTAGTGGTGGTAGAAAACCCATTCGCATGAATGGTCGTTTGGTTAATGTCTATAAATAGAACTAAATGAATGGATCTACGCACAGCACACAAGAAAATATTCTACCTCGTACCGTTTTTCACATTTTCTATACGATTCACCACTTTTATAATCGAAGGTCCAAAGATCTTAAAATGAGCACATTAACTCATAGTTATCAAAATGCACTTGTTTCTCAAGTAGATCGTCCCAAGAACTGGCATCTAAAATCTACTTCGCATGCATTTGTCATCTTCAAAGATTTTGAAGCTTTTAATTCTTAAATTAATTTCAATTTTGAAAGAATGATTGAATAATTTGTATAAGCTAAGGTCTTTAAAGGACTTTAATTAAAATGTTCTCGTGGACATGTGAGTTGACTGAGTGGGTGAGGATTTTTTTATGTAAATCTTCGCAAACAATTTTCCAGCTGAGATTCACACCTCGAGGAATTACTTGCAAAAAGTGTGTACCTTCCAAGATATGTGCTTGTTAAATCAGAAACAGAATTAAATCAATAGAATAACCCGTTTCTAGCTAGCTTCAATTAACTGGTATTTACTATTACCTTTGTTCAAAATCAGACATAAAAACGACTGAATTTTGTCGCCGAGAACATGTGGTCTTGCAAACATGTGGACTCATGTCTTTGAAGGAAAACTGTTTCAGTGTCACTAAGGTCAAATACTGTCAGAAGGTAGTTCTCTCGTAAAATGGTCGTTTTTAGATGTTCGTAGTGCCGGAAAAGTTAAATATTTTTGTGTGATAGATTATTTTTACTGGAAGGTCATTGGGATTTTGCTTTGAAATCGTGGCCTGTTGTTTTTATTTGATTTCAAAGTTCACTTTTATGGAGTCCACAACTGTCAGCAAAGACTACTCAGAGAAGACTTACCAGCCATTAAAAAAGTAATACTTTTAAGATTTTTATTTTCCAAATCTTTCAGACTGGATGAATTAATCTAGAAACTGGACTGGGAGTGGATAAATGTTAATGTTTGGTTGAAAAATTTCTGATGAAGCTGTGAAAAGCACAAAGAAATGGCCGTGCTTTACTTTTCCCCAGACACGCGGTCTCTGCGAAGAAGTGGCGAAGGGCGTATGCAAAAATCGCAATGGTAACCAATTGTGTCAAGTAAAGAGATCCAGGCCAATATAAGTGAATGAACTCTCATGAAAGACTTAAATCGAGTGCTTTATTCCTAATCTGTACCTGGAACACTTACTTCCATTTTCTTAAAATATCCTGTGTGGCAGTGACTTTCCTCAATTGAAGTAACGAAAACCCGTCCTTTCTCTTATCTACGGATCAAGTTTTTCAGCCACAAATTGTTTTAAAAATATCTTTAGCCAGATTAAACTAGAGTCCTGTGCTAGGAAAAGCTGCGATGTATGCATTGAAGGCAAAATCTACCTGCATGAGAGTTTTAAGTGTGTGATATGATGTCAGAAGATGTCTATAAGGATACACATGACAACCTGAAGGAAAGCGAGTTTAAACTGAACAACAAGACCTGAAATGTTGCAAATTTAGCTTTAAAAAAACATCCAACATCTGGTCTCCAAATAAATAACGTTGCCGTAGACCCAGAGAGCGCGGGTCAAACCGTCGAACCATGAGAATCAATGGCTGCTGGTAAAAGGTCACACCAACCTGTGTAACACAGGTCAACTTAAGGATTTCGTCTCATGCTTGTATCTCAAATACGATGAGTAGCAGTATTCCTCTTTGCTTTATGCCACAGAAACTGGAACATGATCTGGCAGTGATCTGGCAGTTCTTGTGATAAAATTCTTAAAGTAGCCAGAAATGCTTCACTTCACTCTTGGGTTTGACGAACAAAAGGGAACTTTACGTTATATCCTTAATTCTTTCGTAATGAAACAGCAACTGTTTATCTCCACACCTTACTCATCATGGCACCATCACTTTAGCAGTCGAATGGTTGACTTGGAGATTAAATTATAAATCCTGGCTTCAAAAGCAATTCTTCGAGACAGAAAATGGAACATTGGTTCGCCCTTAGATTGGAATTTCTTTCGTTGTCTCAATGCAGGAATTTATATAAAGCGTCTTAAATCGAATGGCTGCACAAGACGCATACAAAAAACTTGTAACTGACAGTGTTACGGATAAAGCAAGGCTACAAAGCGGTAACCTCAAGTTGGTATTAGGTTTTGATGTTCAGTTCCAGGCCTAAAAAAATTAGGTGCGATTGATAAGTTTAAGTTTAAGGTAGCTAATCGTTTACTGTAAATATCTGAATTGCATGGTGTATTATTTGGAAAGCAAGGCTTAAATTTTTCCAAGTATTTTCTCAACTAACAACCGCAGATCGTTATATGGCTGAAAAGAAATACCGTTTAACGTTCATTGAACAAATTTCGTATGGTACAGCAAGCTGTATTATTTACCTGGTTATCTTTCACATGCAAGTAACCGCAGGTTATATAACTGTTAATAAATACAGTTCAACGTTTATTTAACTGATTTTCTAGTACTCGTTAGGAAACAAGTTTAAAAAAGTATCTTTTACCGAGCACTTAAGACGCCAGGTGTTGGTAGCCCCGGCAAGTAGCTGGTGATGATTGTTCCTGGTTGGCTGTCGCTTGGTGAAGTGGTTGTAGCTCCTGGCCGAAGTAATACCATTCAACTGGTCTGGTTGCCTGCCAATGGCCTCGATGACCCGAGTTAAATTTCCTTCATTTCTACATCCCAAATGAAAATCAAAGTTTCGAAATGATTTAGATTTAATTTCAAAGGAGCTATGAGCGTTATTTGAACTCATTTGATGATACTGAAGTCAGCTACTGTCACCCGGAAAAGTTTCACTCCAAAAAGAAAAAGAGTCAGTTGCCAACCGAAGTTTTGAAATGGATTTGCAATGAGGAAATTCGAAGGAATGCTTCGAGGATCACAGCAGCAGACAGCAAAGCTTTGGTTAGGATTTTCCTTTCAGCCTAGTTCCCATACCATTTATTCTAAAGAAGGGTAGGAAACCAAACCGGCGTTAATCAATGCAGATTTCACAATATTAAATTCCAGTACCTTCAACACCACGTTATGAATTTACTTGGTTTTTGTCCTCGTCTCTCCTTTGTTTTTTTTACCTTTCACTAAATTTGGTTCTTATCTCTACCTATTAGCCGCTTTACATTTTAAGGTAACTTAGTTTAGGGATTTTGGTACCAGTCAAGACAATAGTCTGGCTGATTAGTTTATTTGTTCCCATCACCTGTTAGCTAGCTAATGCATTGTCACTGAAAAAGGGCAGTTACTTGTTAAAAACTCCTACAAGCTTAAGGGTTCAGCTTGTTTCCAATATCAACTTGTGGATTGCTAAGCTTGAAACTTTTGTTTTTCTTTAAGTAACTTCTTCCTTTTCTCAACATAATGACATAACATAACATACTTTATTTAAACATGGGGTGTGAGCTTTTTACAGTCCTCGCGTTTTACATAAACATCTAACAATAAAAATCCCAACCAGAAATTTAAAAATGCTTAGCATTTTCAATAAAATACTGATATAATCGGAACTATTTTAAATGTAAGATTAAATCAAAATTTATGAAAGGAAAGATTCTATGTTGAATGTATTTACTCATCGGCATAGTAAGTTTCAAACTAGAGTTGGAAGTTAAAGTCTCTATTTTTATCCGAAATGTTTGATAATTAACAATTATTCACCGAAGTGGAGGTGATTAGTGGTGGATATTTATCGAGCCGCGAAAGCACCGAGGTAAATGTCTGCCTCTTTCCCCGACACTGAGATAAATAATTGTTTCAGAATATACCACTCGGAAACCGAAAAAAAAAGTTTATTTCTGTCAATTTACCAAAAAATGGTCGGAAATTAAATTGTTGACCATTTTTTTTGTCTAGGATCGTGTTTAGATGATTTGATTCTGCAGTTGATGGTGCTTGAAAGCCAAAAATTGCACAGAAAGTCGACAATGATATAGCCACTTGGTTTTAATGGAAAAAAATTGCCATACTTATGAGGCCATGTAAGGCATCATCATGCCCATCGTCAGTTTTTTCATTGCAGCCACAATAATCTCTCTTGAACGAACATGTTGATCCCTTTGCAGTAAAAGGTTGGTATTCGTCTGAACTCTCTGAAATAAAACCAGCAGGGATGCAATAGTGCCATTTATATATGCAATAACCCCTCTTTGCCAGCTACTCAGGCGGGTAGGATGTGCCCTTCTCACTTGCTCGGGATCGCCCACTTTGATTCCACGAGAAAAAATTTCTTTCTGTTTTATTGTTGTTATTGCGTCTTTCCATTTTTTGCCTCAAATTGCTTTTTCTGTAACTATAAAAATCTTTTTTGGCACAGTTTTTCGACTGTAGAGTCGCAAAACACGTCTTGACCACACAAAGAAGACCGCAAGTTCATTTCATTTAACGTATCACTGAGTTTCCTTGTAAATGCTTTTTGCCAATCAATCGATTTATTATTGTCATGATGTGAGTGAGATTACCCTCACACCCGATCCAGAGGCTCATGCATAAAACGCATGACATTCCCAGAACACGAAAAAGTCTTTCTTGATGAAGTATTTTCGATAAAGAAGGCTTTATTTTGACTTCCTGGTTTCATCTTTCATTTTATTTCATTTCATTCTAGTTTACTTTCTTTTTGCGTCGACTTTGTCCCTTTCCATGAAAACACCTAAGAGAAATTGATTAATTGACTGATTAAATTTAAAGAATTTGGCCAATTTCCAGTAATCTTCTATCAACGACTACTTGCTCGATTCGGCTGTTTGCTCGATTTTTCACGAAAACAATAATTTTCTAAGTCAAAGAAAGACAAAAACGGCAGGTTTCCAAGTGTGTTTACGAGATCAACGAGAGCACCTAACCTCTTTGGCCTAGCTGTTGTAATGTCTGGCGCTGATTTGTTCGTTGTGTGATTAAAGGTTGACGTGATGCACGCAAATTTCAAAATTAGGGAATGAATAAAAAATTTTTTCAGGACGGTTCAAGCTTTCGGCAAGAAAAACGCAGCCCTCGTGTGTTTTTAACACCATTTCTATGGATGCAAGTTATTGCTGGTGCTGTATTTGTGAAGTTGAAAGTCATTGTTTTTCTTTGTCAGCAATTTCTTGCCTTTTAGCAGTTTCTAATACCTTCATAAAAACATTGAAATGAGATATTCTATTCCATGTGGGCAGCCGAGCGTCGTTTTATTCGAAAAGAAACTCCAAAAATACGGTTTTGATAAACGTATAAATAACTCGAAAATGGCATAACAATTTGTTTAAACTCCTTTTGAGTGAAGTGACACTGATTTACCAGAAATCTTTTGAAGCGGTTCAATATTTCGAGTACGCTCTTGTCTTAATAAGTGAGGTTATCGAGTTCGCGCGGAATCCATATGTACCGAGCGAAACGCAGGTCCAATACAGAATTTATTGACCAGCGTAAAGGCTGATAACTGAGCTGAAAACCTGTTACGATACATAATTTTACAACTGACTTGCCAAAGACAAGATGCACACTTGTTTTCTGATGAGACCTGCACAAGGCCCGCCATTGAGTGTTTTCGCAATCGCTAATTTGCGGAATCGAATAACACGAAGAAAGACATGTTCCCTTCGAAGAGCACGTCTTTTTTACATACTGAATGATATCACCGTCCTGATTGTTTCTTAATTTTTTTTTTTTACCGCGTAGAGTTTGCGCCAGTAAAACACTTCAGCTTGAGCGTCACGTATTCGTATTACAGTATCTAAGTTTTGCATCGTTGACCTTCACTGCAAGGCGGAGTCGTGAGGGCTCAAACGCTCATCCTGTGGTTCTTCAATTGCTTTATTTTGATATGTTTATTTTTTTTATTACATCTGCTTTGAATGGCGACTGTTTTTTTTTGCGTCGAGACCACTAATAATGACAATCGATTGGTGCGTCAACGTGTGTTCGTTGGGAGAAACACGCGGGTTGGTTGGAGGGCATAAAAGACGCGTGAACAATGGAAAACTGCTCGGGGCAAAGACGAGAGCAACAGCCGTTCTAGCCACTTGAGATGCTTTCGAAATTTTTTAAGTGCTTCGTATCTCCATGAGAGCATAACTTACAAATGAGCCATTTTTAAGCTTAAATGCAAATTTATTTCCCATTACCGAACACACCAGGATTATGAAGCTTGCTCGCATAATTCAATTTGATTTCATGAGTTTACTAGCTGTGTTATGAGCATAAACGCGAGTGAATTTGTGATGCTAATAGGACTGAGTGGAGTCCAATTCAATTTATAATCATACGAGTGATTTACAAAATCGGGTGACCGCGAAGCAAGAATCCGAACAATTTCAGACCGAAGTGGACGACACGAATTCCCGTCTTCAATTAACCAAAAATTTACCATCGGTTATACGTTTACATGAAAAAAAAAAAAAAAAAAAACCAGCTAACTCGGCGGAATGAACGACAACAGCGTGCGCACATGATGCGTACTGTTCAATTACATTGCACTCAATTTGGGCTAGTAATAACACGTCCGAGGATTTTGTTATAACTTTAATTTCATGATTTATAGGTACAAGTGAAGTTCTGAAAGTTTTCGTTATTACCTGCGGCGCATGCGAATGAAATTTAAAAACCTTTCAAAACAGCACGTGTGCCATAAATGGCACGAAATACGCGAATAGTTCAAGCCACTTTTAGTTTATTATATTCCCAACAAAATCTCCTTACAACATTTCTTTGCAGTTTCTAGGTGCACGATTTACAACTGTGCGCACAATATGTGGAAAAATGCTCTTTCCTTCGATTAATTCATTTGAACTGCTCTTGGGTGTGACTATTTACTTTCAAAGTGGCACTCCACCAAGGGATATTAAAGAATACCGGCGACTGTCCGGGAAACTTGTAGGCTCTCCATACCTTACACGGCCCAGCGGTGAGTTACAGTTACACAGAAGGATCTGGGTATAGGATTAAGAAGCTTGAGGAAATGCTGGGGGGACGTTAAAAAAAATTCTGGATGGACACATAACAGATTACCTCACTGATAAATACCAAAAGTATACGATATTAGGTCTAACACCTTCCCATTCCACGTACTAATAATATGAAGCGAATATTTTTTTTATGCTTCTGTTAAACCATGCAACATTTGATTTAGTCCGTCTTTCTACTGTGACGAAAATTGGATGAAGTTCCTCTGAATTTATCATGAGGAAATTCACGCCTGACAGCTTCGAAATTGAGAGACCTTTTTAGCTAAATAAGTGATTTAACCTTTTTTTTTTTAGTATTTTTATCATTTAACAATCGGTTCATATGTCAGCGTGCGTTCATCGAGATATGGAGCACGCGGGAAGTTTGGAGAGCACGAAAGATGCGTAAGAGTTGCTCGAGGCGTAGTAACTCTCGAGGCGTAGTAACTCTAGCTTCTCGAGGGATTTGTTTGCTGACGTCATGAGCGTGCACGATAGGAATATGAAGCACGCTCGCGCAACTAAATTTGATGAGACAAATTTACTAGCTATGTTATAGTTAACAATTGGTTCATACGTCAGCGTGTGTTCATCGAGATATGAAGCACGCGGGAAATTTGGAGAGCACGAAAGATGCGTAAGAGTTGCTCTCGGCTACGCCTCGAGCAACTCTAACTTATTGAGTGCTCTCCAAACTTCCCAAGTGCTTCATATCTCGATGAACGCACAGCTGACGTATGAACCAATTGTTTTATAACATTTTCAACCCGATGGAAAATTTTTTTCTCGAGGGATATGTTTGCTGACGTCATGAGCTGCACAATAGGAATATGAAGCATGCTCGCGCAATTGAATTTGATTAGACAAATTTACTAGCTATGTTATATTATGTGTTTGCAATTTAGAATTTATAAGGCCATGAGGGAGGTTACAGTCTTTGACTTTAATCATGCTCTCTATTGAAATAAACTGTACTACTATTCCTAGTCTGAATGAGCCACTTCTTTAGATTTCTGGCTCTATCTTGACTTCACCTTTAAATGTTAGTCAGCCAATAACTGCAATTCATTTCATCACTTCTTTCTATCGAAATGTACGAATCCTTGAATCGTGTATATTGTACCATTTTCCTTTCCTTAATTTCGGGAAACAGAACTGCCCGAGAATTATTAATTTCTCAGTACAAGAAGAGTTATTGCTTTCGGAATGTTTGCAAGTATTCCTTACCTTAAGAGCGTGTTAGATAATCCGCGGCTTATAAACTTGTAAATCCCATATCTATTTCTATCATTGTTCGTGAATTAGCAGCTACTCCCAGTTGGTAGTATCGCCTTATTAGAATCGGATTTTTCAAACCTAACGATTTAACTGCAGATCACCTGTGATGATCAGTTCATTATTTGAACAGTTGATTACCAAGTTAGTGTTTGGTAAGGTTATTCACCATGAACCAACCCTCTAAGTCAGTGTTTCAAATTAAACCTGCCATGTAATGAGTTTTCCAGGACCTGAGTAAACTTTGTTAGTGACCAAGTGAACAGTTCTCACTGGTAAAGAGAACCTTCAGTGTCAGAATAGTTACTAATTCGGCCAAAGTCTTATTGCATGGTATACATATACTGTAAAACTTGGCTTTCATTCGAATGAAGGCAGGACTATCTTGATCATCTTTTTCTTTGATTTATTCTTCTCATTCTCGTTACTTGTTCGCTCCACACAAACTTTACAACCGCTTCGGGCAGACGTGTATTTCCTATCTGTCTCCCTGTTCAAACTGGCCCCTCCTCGATCCCCCTCAGATCTCCTTAATCCTGATTGATGGCTTGTTTTACTTCTTTTCTTGTACATTTTTAATCCTTGTATCGAGAGAGTCCTCAAGTTTTCTTCCTCTGCAACAGGAGTACCAATTTCTTCCAAACGACTTAGGTCCCCATCAGAGCTCAGATCACCTTTGTTAAGTAATTTTTCTCCACGCTGGAAAATCTGGGGAGATTTTCGGCAAGAAAAATACTTCTCAATCCCATCTTTGAAAGAAGGTGCTTCGTGGAAATGGCGACAAAGCGAGCAATACTTCCTCCGATAGCCGTGTTTTTTGCTTTTTCTTGATCTCTCGCCTCCTTCACAAAAGACATAAACAAGATGGCGGGCTTCTTCGCCAAATAATAGGGGCGGCAATATTGAAGGAGCGCTGCATAACTTGTTTCCATGGATACCAATTTTGCCATTCGGAAATCTTCTTTCGTCCATTCGAGTCCGTTGAAGATTTAAAGAATAATGGCTAACGTCTCTGTCCATTCAAAATGTCTGGACGAACTATTCAAGTCAAATCTACTATCTAGAATGGAAATAATATCTGGTTTACCTTGTGGAATGATATTGTTGGCCGAAGAGCGCTGAGCTGTCCCGGTTGTAAGCCACTCGTGAACTCAAGTTTGCAGAATAAATAAAATTTTGACTTCTTTATTCGACGTATTGACAATAAATTGTCCAAAACGTTCACGTCTCACGTAAATCGTCAAATAAAGCGGATGAATTGCGGCAAGTTTGTCGATGTCAATGCAAACATATTAAGTCACATATTTTCCTCCCAATTTACGTCAAAGATTAAACGTCGATTCAGGTAAGTGAATGCATGAACACAATCTGCAACTGAAACATCTTAAATGGCGCAGAATCGACGCCGTTTTTATCGTAAAGAATATACACAACAATTTGCGTCGTTGCTAAACATCATAAGTTAACTTTAGCAAGCAGGTGTGAATCCCTACATAAATAATTCATCACTTTTTCAGGTTAAATTCGACAACTAATGAATTTGAAATTTCCGATATGTCATTATGTAAAGCCAGGTTGGGAAAGAAGTTTTCAGAGTGACGTCTTATTGGTCAGCTACCTTTGAATTAAAGCATTTTACTTAAATGACAGTCGGAGACCACAAGCAGCACAACATGGTTGCATGCGATAAATCAATAAAATAATGGATTTCCCGGGAGCTAATATGTATTTTTCACTTTTAATTTGCTTCAACAACGGCGAAACGAGCAGTCTCTGAAAACCAACATGTAATTCGATTTTTTTTAATCAAAACTAACATATTAACATGTTACGTCAAACTATTTTAAATGCAGAGTTCTGCATAGATTAGGGACTTGTAAGGAATAGCCATTCATTGCTGAAGCGCGGATACCAAGACCAAGAAAAAAGCTACTACTTCATTTCGGATTAGAAAGAAAAACGCGAAAAATACAATGGTTTTGCATGTGTTTTTAGCTTCCTACCGACAGTTTTATAATATTTCTACACAAGTTTGGCGTTTGCAACCCTTAAAAGGCCTCACGAATCCCAAACATTCGCCGTTGTCTGTTTTCCAGCAGACTCAGCGGAAGTGCAACAACGGGAACGAAAGTGGTCACCAACGTCAGTTCAGCGACCGGAAGAGAATTACTTTCCTCTCATTTTGTCTTTTGTAAACTCATCACCCAGACCTCGATGGCTTGGAACGAAGAGGTTGGATAAACATTTTAATCATAAGTTTAAGAACTGATCATGATGACATTGCATATTTATGATAAATTTCAACATACATCTCGCTACTTCCGACATCAAAGAAAAACTGATATGCGTGTGCTACTCTTTATTCATTTATTCATTTGTTTATTAACTTGCATATCCACTGCCTTTATTTCATTTTATTACAGGTTCAAGGCCTATATGTTTTTGCCATAATACTTGGTGCTTCAGAGACTCGCCTCATAGTTAGTTGGTCCTGATGTTTTATGCTGGCCGCCCTACTTACGAACAACCACTGTTGATGCACGTTCAGTAAAGCTGTGTGTTACTAAACCATTCATCATAGATAAAAATCTTTTCCATATCTCGTTCTGTTTAAAAGTAGTATTATAATTCTTATTTTCATTATTATTAACGTCATTATCGTGATTGTTTTTCATGCTTAATTGTTTGTTTAGTGGTTGTTTCTAATTGAGAGGTTTGTCATCTTTAGCGGAGTAACATATTTATACAGTAGTAACAATAGTCATGTTTTCCTCGTGGTTTTTCATACATTTCAGATGTATCATAAAGTGTATCCTGTTTTACAAATCTATTAGAGAATCTACCCTACACAAACAAAGAAAAAATTATTCTAGCTTTTTGCATGCATATAAGGTTTATAGACCGTTTTTTTCAACGATCTCATTTTTTTAACGATTATTTTGATAAAGAATATCACGTGTAATTCTTGATTCTGAGTTCGTTTGTTTATTGCAATCTAGTTATTGTCTACATGCTTATACATATTGATGCTATGTCTGCAGCCCAGGGTATTTGTTGGCACCAGTAAGGATTTGGTTAATTAATTCACTTGTCCATATATCAAATAACTCACGCAAGTAAAAACTAATTGGTGAAAGTTACGTTTCCGTAAAACTTTAAATTAATAGTGAAATGCTATATCGATATTTTGAGATTATTTAATGGAAAAAGAAAATATGTTAGGAAGAAGACGTATCCATTTTGTTAGGTTTGCTTGCGAAAGGATGTTAAATTTTTGGCAGTTGCCGTCTGTCGAAAACGGTTTCTTTAGATGGTTTCATCAATTTGCCTAGAAACTCAGCATCTAATCTCTAGGGCGATTAAGTTCGACTTCTACATCAAACTGTTAAACGACTCTGTTATAAACATCCTTAAATAAAGCCATTATTATTATATATTATCATTATTATTATTTGTGCTATTATTAGTACTATTGTCTTCTCTTACGAGCTTTGCTAGCGACGGAAACGACTCGATATCGCTCCTTTAACTTGTCGATATATACAAATCCAGGTATTTCTCATATCCGTGTTGAAACCAGCGTATACAAACACGTTTACACAGGCATTGGAATAAGCCATGAAAACTGTTATTTTGACGAGTGTTAGCGGTGTGCAAGTGGGACAACCCAATAAGCTAATGATGTCAATTACTGTGATTGGCGTTGTCAAGAACACAAAAATACCAACAACTATCAGCATAATCTTTGTTGCCCTTCGCTCTCTACTCCCGCCGGCCTTCGGAACTTTCGCTCGTGATTGATCGCTATTCATCGTCTCACAGTCGGAAGTCGGTCGGCCTAAGACGACCGAAACCGATAAGTCATCTTTTTGAACCGAAGGGGCACCATTTATGCCGGTTACGTGACTTTGGGTTATATTTATACGGCGGATTTGATTACGAGCAGTTTTAAGGATGAAATAGTTGGTAAAAGCTAGGGTGATGATGACAGATAAATTGACGATGGAAAATAGCATGAACAAGTAATCCCGGCTTAGTGTGGTGGAGTACAAACAAATATCAGTTATATCGGCTGTGTCTGTCTGTCCCCATCCGAAAATAGGAAGAAATGCGATAATAAAAATTAGCAGCCAAGAAAGCGCGACTATAATTGTCGCCTTGCGTGGATCGGCGAAGTTTGTGTAGAGAAAGGGCTTCTTTAACGCCAAATATCGATCGAGGCTTATCAACGTGAGATTGAAATTTGACGCACCAAAGAGAAAGACGGTAAGTGGTATGACAACCAAGCAAGGAATGAGAGGGCGTTTTTCTGTTTGATTTAGCTGATCTGCCAGGCGGAGAGGCATAGCAATGGCTCCCTGAAGCATGTCGGCCACAGCAAGGTTCAGAAACAGAAAATTGCATATCGTACGAAGTCTTTTATTCCACAAGATTGCAAGGATTACCAAAGAGTTCCCAATGACAGCCACAAAGGACACGGTTATCATGAATATTGACGTTAAAATTGTTTCTGTTGAATATGACACCATTTCGTGAAGAGGGCGTCAAAAAAATTCCGTCTTGAATAAGGTGTTCTTGTTTGGATTTGACGAAAATGACGCAGTTCTTTTTCTAATATCCAAGGTTAAGATGAGCGATGGTTTATGAGAATATTACCGCTATTCAGACGGCTATGTCTATGTCAGTTTTCATAAGTTTAAATCAAACAGTTCCCCCTGTAAAAGAAAATAGATAGATGTAAATGAGACATCTGTCAGTGAAAAATTTCCACCACCTATTTGAGAAAGCTATAGTTTTAAATACGTGACTTGCAGACGACCTCTCTGGAAAATTTGCGTCAATCACTAATAGGTGTATTTATATCAAAACAAGTTATGACTTTGGCAACACGTTTAATTCAATTGTCTCATTGATCTTTGTTTTCGACTTCCACCCTCCAGGATAACTCAAAATTAAACTGCAAAAGCACTTTTGTTATCTATTTACATTAAGTTTCATTTCCCGGATTAGATTTTAGATTTTCCACGATGAAAAACAAAATAATCTAGATTGGGGGGAGCGGGGAGGCGGAATTCTTATATTGAGAGGAAAGAGGTACCTGTCTAAAATTGTGGCGTGGTTTTTGTGGGAGGTAGCCGTTAAATCGACTATTGCTGCAACCCTGAAAATAGCTTAAGAACAAAATATTGGAGTTTACCACTGAAATCCTGAACTGAGATTGAACTCCCTAATTTCCATGAGCACATTCTGGCATTCCCCCCCCCCCCCACCCCCCCAATCCATTATCGGGTTGTTGAAAACACGCGTTTAACATTAATTGACTGTCGTAAAATGTCTCTAAAAGCAATTAGTTGAGATCGCAAATCTTAGTTTCATCCCGGCGCCGATTTGCGATTTAAATCGGACAGCTCCTGCTGTGTCAAAAATGATTTTCTTTACTTTATATTCCTTCTTCTTTGTTAATGTTGGATCATAAAGTAAATATATTGTACACTGTATTTCTAAGTTTTTTCATTTTAACTCGGAGAATATTCAGCATCATTTTTAATGAAGCTGTATTTTTTTTAGGTTATCTTCGAAGAGTAAAAAGGTGTTTTTCATTTCTTTCTTTTTTTGTTTTTTTTTTCTTTGCCCGTTCCTGGGCACAACCTTGACCCTCATTCGATTTACATAAAGATTAGTCTCTCTCACGGAAATTTTCCACAGCACTCATAAAAATAACCCGAGGCTTCTTCACTCTGCCAATTCCAATCAAAACGATTATTTCTATACCAAATACTTTATTAGTAAATTTATTTTGGTGTTTAGTTGTTCTGATCAACTGTTGTTGATACTCACTCGCTACATCTATGGAGGCGTTTTTCATGAAATCTGTTTTTTTAACCCGCAATACCTTTCTCAAGTTTTTCAAAATATCTTGAGGGTCAACTTTCTTGAAAAACATGGCTCATCGCACCTCTCACACAAGTGATTGAAAGCAAGAGAATATGATATTCTCTTTTTGAAAGATAAGCTCAATAGTTAAACAAATATTCGGTTGCTACTTATACGACTTATTTGCTTAGTAAGGAGCCCCTTTGCAGTAAAATATCGATTAAGTCATAGCTACAAAGCTTATCGGTAAGCTGAGCCACTGAGGACAAGCCTTTTGAGCCCGAGGTATTCATAAGATTTTTTAGCTGTTCAAATACCACTGCGCTAAGAAATTCCCCGATGTTTACAAGAATCGACTGACCGAGTGAGTGACAGGCCGACTGACTGAAATTTCTCCCCATTAATTGTGAGAACTCGTTCATTTCTCATGAAAGTCACTCGTTAAATGAACTGTAGTAGGAATCAGAATTAACATCCTTTATAATAAAGTCCGCATATAACGCACGCTGACATTGATTGAAAGAGTGTGCTCTATCAGAGTAAAGAGCTGAGCTAAAACTGTCGCGCCAGCTGCCAAATTCTCTATTTGTTTTATAGAGCATAGAGCTGAGCTAAAGCCGTCACGCCGTCTGCCAATTGTACTATGTTCGACCTTTTCCGGGACCTCTTTTTGGCTTTTTTCCGATAATTGAAAGTGAAATTTCGGAACGGAAGCGAGCCGGCAAGTAGCAACAGAAGAACCAAACAAAGGTTTGTAAACATACCAGGCGCCGTAATTTACGTTATTAAAACGTGAGCAGATACGAACTTGAAATCCTCAAAGGAAAAACAAAATAGACATTCCGAGTTTTAAAGATTTTCACGCTCAGTTAAATTGCAAGCTCACGTACGGTAATAAAAATCAAACACATCTGACACTCGTACAGTATATAAAGTTCAGTGTTCAAACACAAAACAGAAAAAAACAGAAACGATGAAAAATATAACCAAACTGGCATAATTGTTAAAATTCATGCTAATCACGTCGGTGTCTGAGCGAATATGATCATACTGAAGTTCATCGCGGCTCGCTCATCATGGCGATCTCCGGTCATCACAGTAAAGCAAGCCTCAGAAACTACATCGGCCGCCCTTCGACTGATACGTTGAGTGGAAGGTCACATCAGTCACTGCAGCCGAGTTTTGCGGCGCTGTTATCCCGAGCGATCTTCATGTTCCAGTGAATTCGGCTGTCGTTCATTTAAAAAACACTCGCCTTGAACAGTTTGTTTTCTACCTTGTCATGTGAAAAAACTCACGTGTTTTTATGAGCCGTAATTCGGCTGAAGTTCACTAAACATTTCACTTTCAGATTCTGTATTAGAAACTAAAAAACTTCAAGCGAAAGTATTAAATTCGATATGCCGAACTATTTTAATTTGTAAGAATATGAACTTTGATGGTTTTTGAACTTTGATGGTTTTTGAGCTTTGATGGTTTTTGAACTTTGATGGTTTGACATTTTTGACAGCTTTAGTCTTGTACAGCCAATCAGATTATTTGAACCATTCTAACAGGGATTCTGATTGGCTTATTGTAATGTGCCTTATGAGAGTATGGAGCATGCTGACGACACTGTTGTTCGCTTTGGAAATAGAGTTTGTTTTGAAAATTGAAAGTAATTCTTGGGGAATCTAACGGATTCTTTATTATAAAACAAATAGAGAAGCCTTGACTGTGCTCTGTTCTGTTGTAAAGCACTTAGGAAGCGGCTAGACTACGTCTCGTGTTTCCCCCTACACTTCTTTCGTGTTCTGGCCGCTTCCTGCGTGCTTTGTTAAATCTGAAATCTAAATCTAAATCTTTATTTGTTAAATCTGAAAGTGAAATGTTCAGTGAAATCCGGCCGAATTGTGGCTCATAAAGACACCTAAGTTTTTTTTTCACATGGCAATTAGAAAACAAACTGTTTAAGGCGAGTGTTTTATGAATGAACGACAGAATGACCCCCCTGACAGAGCCGTAAAACTCGGCTTCGGTGACTGATCTGGCCCTCCACTCAACGCATCGGAAAGGACATCAGAGCAAGCTCTTAGTTGTTCACCCGAACTCATGAAATTTCTTAGGCTTGCTTCACTGCGATGGCCGGATATCGCCATGATGAGTTAGCCGCGATGGACCTCAGCTTGATCGCACTCGCTCTGACACCGGCATGATTAGTAAGAATTTTAACAGTTATGCCAGTTTGGCTATATTTTTCATCATTTCTGTTTTTTTCTGTTATGTTTTTTAACTCGGAACTTTATACACTATACGAGTGTTAGCTGTGTTTGATTTTATAACCGTCCGTAAGCTTGCAATCTAACTGGGTGTGAAAACCTTCAAAACTTGGACTGTTCATTTCGCTTTCTATTTGAGGATTTTCGTCTCTGCTCACGTTATAACAAATTAAATTACGGTGCCTGGCATGTTTACAACCTTTGTTTGGTTCTTCTGTTGCTACTTGCCGGCTCGCTTGTTCCGAAATTTCACTTTCAATCAACGAAAAAAAGCTAGAGAGAAGTCTCGGAAAAGGTCGGACTCGACTACGTCTCGCGTTTCTCCCTACACTTCTTTCGTACTCTAGCCGCTTCCTGTGTGCTTTACAACAGAACAGAGCACAGTGAAGGCTTTTCTATTTGTTAATAACAACAGGCAATTCACAATTACAATTCCAGAATGATTCTCAAACCTTTTGGGTTAAACAAAGATTTTACGTGCCGCAGAATCATTTATATACTATACTATACAACATACTTTTCCTATGTAACCCTTGTCAAATTTAGGTAAAAGGAAAGAAATTTTTCTTCAAATTACTGCAGCCCCTAAAACGGGTAGAAACTATCATCAAAGATTATGGAATACATTCCGTGAATTTTCCAGCAACAGTTCTGGTAAAATTAGTGGTGATGATGAAATCGGTTTGTTCTTCTTTTTTTTTTTATCGAAATCTGACTCGTTTTTCTCTATAAAAAAAACTTATTCAGTTGGACCAATGAAGTTGATTAATTGAATGATGAAATCAGTTCGTTGTATTTTCCCGAATTCTGATTCTCTCACCTCTAAACTGAACACATAACAGAATCATAGAAGGAAAAAAAACTGTTTTCAATGCGCTTCTCTTCGAATACCTACGGCAAGAGCTTAGAACTTTTATATCTACATAATCTTGGCTCGACTTCAGATTGGAAGAGGCAGTTTGCAACTTAAATTGTTTCTGTTACTTGCGTGAACACGTGTTCAGTTGTGCGCATGATATAATCATCGTAAATTCTGACCAAGAATTGTTCTGACACAGTCGTTTGACTTCTTCATAAACTGAAACAAAATTAACTCAGAACTTCGGTTATCTCAGAAAAATAAGAAAACAGTTGGCGATGTTCATATACTAACTCAGTTAATTTGAAATAATTTGATTTTTCGGTGGTGCTCTTAAATTAATATGGCTAGAATACCCTCAGAACATGCATTTTTACCTTGTCTTTGATAGATATTTTGTCCACGAAGAACCCAGGTTTTCTGACATACTAAATACGAGGGCTTTCGAAGTCAAACTCACTTCACGGCAAAGCTTATTTATCGTAACGTTCATTAGGAAAGATTACTAACTTGAAAAACACTTCAACATGCATTAATCACATTTTAATTGGCGTACTTAACGAAATTATCTACATCTTTTGTTTCAAAGTGTAAAAATGTAATAAAAATCCTTAATAAAACAATTTGAAAGGCCGAAAGGAAGTCAGTCAGTCAGTCATTGAATCAGGATGAACTACACAGCCCGTTGAAAAACTTGATTTCAGACTGTAGTTTTATTGAATTGAAAAGTGAAAGCATCTCAGTTGTTAAGTTTGAAATTAAACTCATTTTAGTGTTTCTATCAAAACCACACAATCACACCTACATCCACACATAAGAAAATCTGAAAAAAACGGAAATAACAAGTCATCGGTTAGTTAAACCGAGTCAAACTGCTTGAGATACCTCATTGGCAAATGAAAACCTCAGTCATATGTGGAGTGTATTGCAAGATCAGACACTGAGGTTAAAAAATAAATTTAAATGGACCCGTCAAATTGCGAATTTATTCCGCTGTTCGTACGGCAAGAAAGGCTTAGGTCTTCAAATGTTTTTTCATGGAATCAATCAACCTTCCTTCATGTCTTGAAATCTCATGGTGTCAACACCATATAAAGAGGGTCTCAGTGGATTTAACCAATAGCCGTAAAATAGCCAAAAAATTTGCATTTACGAGTAAAAATTGACAGATTTTTATCGATAGTCGTAAAAAAAGTTAACGGTAAAAAAATTCTGGTGACGACATTGGAATGATTTTAACCGCTAGACGTAGAATGGTCCAAATTTTAACCGTTAGCCGTAAAAGCCATCACCCTATCGATACTCTCTAAAAGTCTTTGATCGAAGTGTGAGACAAAAAATGAAGCCACAAATTTTAAACCCTCCAGTCATGTACAATAAGTCATGAAGTCTGATTCAAATTTTCGTAGCAGAAGGTGAAGCAAAGTGAGTGCGAGTGTCCCTTGCTGGACAAGAATAACAACCTGCCCACCATGATTCAAAATTAATTTGATTAAAAAAATACAATCGCACATTTAATTGGATGGACGGAAGCTTTCAAGTCCTCCGAGTTTATTGATTGAGAATTTATTACTACCTAATTCAAATTGTAGACTGCATGTATTATTGCTTCAGAGCGCACGAAGAGGAAACCAAGATTAGATCTGCCGCCTTTCTCGGCAATTAAATATTTCAGTGGGCCATACTCCATCATAACTGCCTTCGTGTGGGGAAGCAAAAGAGTTCTTAATCTAAAGCGGGCTTATGAATTTGCACTGCGCTCAGGGTAACTGTTACACAGAAACATTTTTTATGGAAAGACGCAACCTAAAGTTCCGCAATCGAACAAGGAAAGGCAGCAGTTTTACCGACTCTAAAGAGCGTGGGTTATTTGTGTATATTTATTGATTTTTATTTTTTTGCACTATTATTCCAGCCTAAATCTTGATTCTTTTGCCTCAATATTATGCTCAAAATTATGCTGATATACTATAGACAACCCTACATGGCGAACATATTAAAAAACCTATTGTGTTCGATTTTTATTGACATTTTCTTGCATTCAGCTAAAAGTCCTAGCTCTAAATTAGTTTAACTATCTCGAAACCCATTTAGCAAAAAAATGGTCACAAAAAAATCACGAACATGTCAGCGATAAAGGTCCGAGGACAACTAAATCAAACGTTTTGATCTTAAACTTCGTGTGAAACAACAAATAACATCTTGTTTATCCACCGTCGAGATTAACCAAGGGTGATTAACTAATTATTTGTGATTCGCGCGACAGACTTCATCGAAAAGGAGGAACTGCTGGTGGTCTAGAGTCGAAGCCGAAGATTCTGCTAGGATGAAACTGTGACGTACTCAAAATGTAAAATTTTCTATCAAAGATTCCTGTTCATTTCAGCGTTAAAAAACACACTCATGGTGGTGAAATTGTTGACCAAATGTTATGTTTTTTCGTACAAGGAAGGGCTAAAACAAATATGGTGGCTAGCAAATTTAACAGTTCTGGTTCGATTGTCTGATTCGAAAAAGAAAACTCACGAAAGATAACTATAACCTGTTTCCTACCAATGTGACCAATTTTCACGATAAAGAAAAAAAACAACGGAAAAACTTTTGCGATTCTATTCATTCAGTTCAGCTGGATATCAAACGAAACCAGTATTTTTACATAAGGCTTGGAAACAAAATGACAAAGCAATGATTGTTAAATTGACAAAATGACAACAAAATTCATCGGTAAACTGATATTTACAATCAAATCATTTTGCTTACTGTCAGTGCTTTTGTCTCATCTGTACAGTTTTAGTGGAAACCCTCCTTTAGTGTGGCGTCGTGTTCTGACGAATTATCTTGATATTTAGTAACTCGCTTCATTTTAGGGATTTTATAGCCACGAGCTGTTAGAGGCGATTACAGT
Organism: Pocillopora damicornis; assembly: GCF_964200805.1. Lineage (NCBI taxonomy): Eukaryota > Metazoa > Cnidaria > Anthozoa > Scleractinia > Pocilloporidae > Pocillopora > Pocillopora damicornis. Next base: position 23,036,594 of record NC_142677.1, read on the forward strand.
GTCTTACCGTCGATATGACGAGAGACACCTCAGTAAATGTATTTCTTCTTGAGCTCAAGGACCTAAGCGAACTTTGTCTTACCGCTGGGGGTAATATATCCTTTGTAAATGCAAAAACTGAACATAGGCCAACTGATGCGAAAAAAAATTTGAATTTCTGAGTGCCCAACAGGATTTGAGATATGCACTCCAGATCCTTCTCATTATTGTATTACGAGACATTGATAAAATCTTGAACAAAGAACTGTATAATTAAATCTTTTTAGCAGCCGGTTCAGCATGCAACTTTTATGACTTTGTATGAAAAAGGACTGAAATATTGTGTACACAAACAAAGTTTTCAACCGGCTGTTTATGTTTTAGTTTTTCTCTCCTAACTAGGTTAAAATAGAAGAAATTCGCTAATTGCTTCCCAATTGGCACTAGAGCTTTTTAATAGACAGAGATAAATCCTGTTCGGAGAATATTCATCATCACTCTTAATGATGCTTTATTTTTTTTTTAAGCTTATCTTCGAAGAGTTAAAGGGTATTTTTTATTTCTTTCCTCTTTTGTTTTTCTTTTTTTCGAAAGTTCCGGGAACAACCTAGACTTTCATTAGATTTACATAAAGATTAGTCTCACGGAAATTTTCCACAGTACTCAAAAAAATAAAATAACATAGCTTCTTGGTAAGCTGAGCCACTGAGGACAAGCCTTTATGCTAATAATATAAAAATAACCCGAGGCTTCTTCTCTCTGCCAATTTCAATCAAACCGATTATTTATATACCAAATACTTTATTAGTAAATTTATTTTGGTGTTTAGTTGTTCTGATCAACTGTTGTTGATACTCACTCGCTACATCTATGGAGGCGTTTTTCATGAGTACTTCATTAGAAAATGAAATGGAAATCTGTTTTTTTAAACCCGCAATACCGCTCTCAAGTTTTTCAAAACATCTTGAAGGTCAACTTTCTTGTAAAACATGGCTCATCGCACCTCTCACACAAGTTATTAAAAGCGAGAGAATATGATATTCTCTTTTTGAAAGATAAGCTCAATAGTTAAACAAATATTCGGTTGCTACTTAGACGACTTATTTGCTATGTAAGGAGTCGCTTTGCAGTAAAATAACGATTGAGTTATCGCGACATAGCTTCTCGGTAAGCTGAGCCACTGAGGAAGAGGCTTTTTGGGCCCGAGGTATTCATACGATTTTCAGCGGTTCGAATACCACTGCGCGTAGAAATTCCCCGATGTTTACAAGAATCGACTGACCGAGTGAGTGACAGGCCGACTGACTGAAATTTCTCCCTCTAACTGTGAGAACTCGTTCATTTCTCATAAAAGTCACTCGTTAAAATGAACTGTAATAGAATCAGACTTGACATCCTTTTTGACAAAGTCCGCATATAACGCGCGCTGACATTGATTGAAAGAGTGTGCTCTATCAGAGTAAGGAGCTGAGCTAAAGCTGTCGCGCCATCTGCCAAATTCTCTTTTTTTTTTTAATAATAAAGAATCCGTTAAATTCCCCAAACATTACTTTAAATTTTCAAAACAAACTCTTTTTGTAAAGCGAACAATAGTGTCGTCGCATGCTCTATACTCTCATAAAGCACGCTACAATTAATAAGCCAATCAGAATCCCTGTTAAAATGGTTCAAATAATCTGATTGGATGTACAAGGCTAAAGCTGCCAAAAAGGTCCAACCATCAAAGTTAAAAAACCATCAAAGTTCACAATCTGCAGTAGTTTACATACTTTTATGGTTCGGCAGGTCGAATTTAACACTTACGCCTGAAGTGTTTAGTCTCTAATACAGAATCTGAAAGTAAAATGTTCATTGAAATCCGGCCGAATTGTGGCTCATAAGAACACCCAGGTTTTTTTTCGCATAACAATTAAAAAACAAACTGTTTAAGGCGAGTGTTTTATGAATGAACGACGGCCGAGTTTACCGGAACATGAAGATTGCTCGGAATGACAAAGCCTTAAAACTAGGCGTCGGTGACTGATGTGGCCTTCCACTCAACGCATCGGAAAGGACATCAGAGCAAGCTCTCAGTTGTTTACTCGAACTGCGACCGATGTAATTTCTGAGGCTTGCTTCACTGCGATGGCCGGATATCGCCATGATGAGTTAGCCGCGATGGACCTCAGCTTGATCGCACTCGCTCTGACACCGGCATGATTAGTATGAATTTTAACAGTTGTGCCAGTTTTGCTCTGTTTTTCATCATTCCTTTTATATTCTGTTTTGTTTTTGAACACGGAACTTTATACACTATACGAGTGTTAGCTGTGTTTGATTTTTATAACCGTCCGTAAGCTTGCAATCTAACTGGGCGTGAAAACCTTCAAAACTTGGACTGTACATTTTGCTTTCTCTTTGAGGATTTTCGTCTCTGCTCACGTTATAATAAAGTAAATTATGGTGCCTGGCATGTTTATAAACCTTTGTTTGGTTCTTCTGTTGCTACTTGCCGGCTCGCTTGTTCCGAAATTTTACTTTTAATTAACGAAAAGTCTCGGAAAAGGTCGGACTCGACTACGTCTCGCGTTTCTCCTTACACTTCTTTCGTGCTCTAGCCGCTTCCTGTGTGCTTTATAACAGAATAAAGCACAGTGAAGGCTTCTCTATTTGTTAATAACAACAGGCAATTCACACTTACAATTCCAGAATGATTCATAAACCTGTTGGGTTGAACAAAGATTTTACGTGCCGTAGAATCATTTATATACTGTACTGCCAAAAAGACAACATAATTTTCCCATGTAACCCTTGTCAAGTTTAGTAAAAAGGAGGGAAATTTTTCGTCAAATTACTGCAGCCCCCAAAACGGGTAGAAACTATCATCAAAGATTATGGAATGCATTCCGTGAATTTTCCAGCAACAGTTCTGGTAAAATTAGTGGCGAGGGATCAAAAACGTTAAACAAATTAATGATGAAATCGGTTTGTTCTTTTTTTTTTTTTTTATCGAAATCTGACTCGTTTTCCTCTATAAAAAAAGAAACTTATTTTATAGGGACCAATGAAGTTGGTTAATTGAATGATGAAATCAGTTCGTTGTATTTTTCCGAATTCTGATTCTCTCACCTCTAAACTGAACACATAACAGAATCATAATAGGGAAAAAAACTGTTTTCAATGCGCTTCTCTTTGAATACCTACGGCTTCAGATGGGAAGATGTAGTTTGCGACTTAAAGTGTTTCTGTTACTTGCCTGAATACGTGTTCAATTGTGCACATGGTAATATATAGATTTAGCCAAGCCTAAAAGCGGAGCTCGCATTTTTTTTCCCCGCACGTCTCAGGGGCACAACGCCTTGCCCCGGCCAGGACTAGAACCCGGGTTGTCCGACTCGGAGCCCAGTGCACTGATCATTGGACTATTGGACAAAGCCATGACGTTGGCGTGCCCGCGGTACAGTTGACCACGCATGTAAAAAGTAGCACCTTGTACGGTCGTACGGTCGTACATCCAAATTTTTTCGGCTTGATGGGTTACTTCTATTTTGTATAATTATGGGGCTACGCTCTGCGAGCTCCGCTATAATTTTTGTAAATTCTGACCAAGAATTGTTCTGACACAGTCGTTTGACTTCTTCATAAACTGAAACAAAATTAACTCAGAACGTCGGTTATCTCAGAAAAATAAGAAAACAGTTGGCGATGTTCATACACTAACTCAGTTAATTTGAAATAATTCGATTTTTCGATGGTGCTCTTAAATTAATATGGCTAGAATACCATCAGCACATATACTTTTACCTTGCCTTATAAACTACATACGAGGCCTTTCGAAGTCAAACTCACTTCATGGCAGAGCTTATTTATCGTAACGTTTATTAGGAAATATTCCTAACTTGAAAAACACTTCAACATACATTAATCACACTTTAATTGGCGTACTTAACGAAATTATCTACATCTTTTGTTTGAAGGTGTCAAAATGTAATAAAAATCTCTAATAAAACAATTTGAAAGGCCAAAAGGAAGTAAGTCAGTCATTGAATCAGGATAAACTACACAGCCCGTTAAAAAACTTGATTACAGACTGTAGTTTTATTGAATTGAAAAGTGAAGGAATCCGAGTTGTTAGTTTGAAATTAAACTCATTTTAGCGTTTCTATCAAAACCACACAATCACACCCACATCCACACATAAGAAAATCTGAAAAAACGGAAATAACAAGTCGTCGGTTTGTTAAACCGAGTCAAACTGCTTGAGATACCTCATTGGCATATGACAACCTCAGTCATATGTGGGGTGTATTGCAAGATCAGAGACACTGAGGTTAAAAAGTAAATTTAAATGGACCCGTCAAATTGCGAATTTATTCCGTTGTTCTTACGGCAAGAAAGGCTCAGGCCTTCAAATGTTTTTTCATGGAATCAATCAACCTTCCTTCATGTCTTGAAATCTCATGGTGTCAACACCATATAAAGAGGGTCTCAGTGGATTTAACCGATAGCCGTAAAATGGCCAAAAAAATTTGCATTTACAAGTAAAAATTGACAGCTGTTTATCGATAGTCGTAAAAAAAGTTAACCGTAAAAAAAATTCTGGTGACGACATTGGAATGATTTTAACCGCTAGATCGTGTAGGGAAGCAAAAGAGTTCTTAATCTAAGGCGGGCTTATGAATTTGCACTGCGCTCAGGGTAACTGTTACACAGAAATATTTTTATGGAAAGACACAACCAACTAAGTTAAACGTTTTGACTTTAAACTTCGTGCGAAACAACAAATAACATCTTGTTTATCCACCGTCGAGATTAACCAAGGGTGACTAACTAATTATTTATGATTCGCGTGAAAGACTTCGCCGAAAAGGAGGAACTGCCGGTGGTCTAGAGTCGAAGACGAAGCTTGTGCTCCGATGAAACTGTGACGTACTCAAAATACAAAATTTTCTATCAAAGATTCCTGTTCATTTTAGCGTTAAAGAACACACACATGGTGATGAAATTGTTGACCAAATGTTATGTTTTTTCGTTCAAGGAAGGGCTAAAACAAATATGGTGGCTAGCAAATTTAACAGTTCTGGTTCGATTGTCTGATTCGAAAAAGAAAACTCACGAAAAATAACTATAACCTGTTTCCTACCAAGGTGACAAATTTTCACGATAAGAAAAAAAAAAACGGAAAAGCTTTTGTGATTCTATTCATCCAGGTCAGCTGGATATCAAACGAAACCAGTATTTTTATACAAGGCTTGGAAACAAAATGACAAAGCAATGATCATTAAATTGACAAAATGACAACAAAATTCATCGGTAAACTGATATTTACAATCAAATCATTTTGCTTACCGTCAGTGCTTTTGTCTCATCTGTACAGTTTTAGTGGAAACCCTCCTTTAGTGTGGCGTCGTGTTCTGACGAATTATCTTGATATTTAGTAACTCGTTTCATTTACGGGTTTTATAGCCACCAGCTGTTAGAGGCGATTACAGTGTCTTACCAATGAACAACCACAAAATGATGAAGGCTTCTTCCATTAAACCATTTTTATCAACATAAAAGACCTTCTTTTTCAATTTTTCAAGATATGACGTGAGACACCTCAGTAAATGTATTTCTTCTTGAGCTCAAGGACCTAAGCGAACTTTGTCTTACCGCTGGGGTAATATATCCTTTGTAAGTGCAAAAACTGAACATAGGCCAACTAATGCGAAAAAAAAATTTGAATTTCTGAGTGCCCAACAGAATTTTGAGATGTGCACTCTAGATCCTTTTTATTATTGTACTTCGAGGCATTGATTAAATCGTGAACAAAGAACTGTCTAATTTAATATTTTTAGCAGCCGGTTCAGCATGCAACTTTTATGACTTTGTACGAAAAAGAACTGAAATATTGTGTACACGAACAAAGTTTTCAACCGGCTGCTTACGTTTTAGTTTTTTTTCTCCGAACTAGGTGAAAATAGAGGAAAATTCGTCAACTGCTTCACAATTAACACTGGAGCTTTTTCATAGACAGAGATAAATCATGTTCAATATACTTTAGTAGTGTTCCGAAGCCGGATAAATTTAGCCGATCCGTTTATGGCGAAGCGTCAAATGAAAGGTTTCATTATGATCCCTTTTCTCTTTTAACGCCAAGAAAGCATTTTAGATATTTGCGATAGCACTATGCGGGCAAAAATACCTTTTGAAGCAAACAAAAACTAACAAAATTCAGCCACCCTACTTTCGCTTTTTAGTTGTTATGGGCGAAATAAAAGCATTTTAATTCTTTAATAATGAAAAAGAAAAAGAAAAGAATTCAATTATCGTAATTTTCTATTTTTATTTCTGTATTCAGGTTTCGTCTCGTTCCACGCGGTCGAAAGACAATGTAGTTTCGATCCGGAGCAGGAAAAGACGAATGAATCAGTTTATTGCGATGGTTATTTAAATTTCAGCCAATTCAATAATCTTCTTAAACCAAGCTGCCTTTTTAATCTCATTTTGAAAATGCTCTTAGTTCCTGTATCATAGCAGAATTGATTATCACCACGAAAAAGGCGAAAAACAAACGAAAATAAATTGCCTTTATTCCAAAGACTGCCCCGTATCCGAATATCCATAAATCATCCGCTCTCTTTCATTGCATCTGAGAACAAAATCAACCCATAATCATACAGTGATTTAGGCGATATTGATTCTTCACGTCGGTTATAATCTTCCACTCGGTAATCAAAAAGAGACTTTTTTTGAAATGTGCTTTGTTTTCGAGCAATACGTTTGGTTTACATTTACAGAGCACCAGTGATCCTATTGACTAATAGCGAGAAAAGGGAATTTGATACGCAACTCTTCCGGGGAATCAATTGTTTATTAATCAAAATAAAGGATAAATTGACTACAGTAAGATTTAAAAAAGATAGTTTGTACGCAGTTTTTCCGAGTAGCGTGAGAAAAAAGGGGAGGACTGCGTCAAAAGTGCACGGGTGACGAAAACTCTTATAAAAAAACGTTTGATTTTTTTTTTGTAGGGAAATTACCCTCCAATAGAATATAGGAGGCCTGAGACATGCTTTTTACTTTCTTAACAATATGATCTAGTAATAATATTTGCTTTAGTGCAGGACAACTTTGATATCACCAATAACCTAAAACAACAGTTTTTATTTTAAGATGCTCGCCATCTTGAGATGAAAATTCGTCCGCCTGAACACGTTTCAGTTTGTTTTTTTAGTTTGCGATGTCCAAACCTTACTTGCGAGCGCTTTCTGACTGTCGAAATGAGAAAGAAGAATTAGATTTGATTGCGAATTAGTTTAAATTCAAAGAGATGTAGATTATTATTTCAGGATAACATATTGAACAAAGACATTTGACTTGGAAATTATTCGCAAAAAGCATAAATACAAGATATTAAACGTTACTCACCAATAACAAGCTATCTTACATTATACGGTAATATTTTTTTCGTTTGAGGAGTTGACGTTTTTTCTAGGTTCTGGATCAATCGCTCTGCGAGAGTTTTATTTTCATATAATTCCCTTGAATAAATTGATTTTTGTGCTCTTTGTTCACTTCCCAGTAACTTTCCTGTTGAGTTTCTAATTTGTATGATGCCCTCCTTGTAGTGAACCAGGTCATGTACGCGATGTTAAATGTAACATATTAACTGTTAAATGTAGCTGGTGGATATAAGAAATGTGCACCTTAACGGCTATCTTTGTACTGATTGATTCAAACCATTTAGACTAAATTATAAAGTATATTTGATTTCCGAGGTGACCGCTACCATAACAATTAAATTCTATTGTTTCGAGAGCCCGGTCTCCACGAAAACGTTGCCATAGCTGCCATCGCCAAAATAAAACATGTCAAAAGATTGCAGCCATTTTTCAGGAAACCACTCTGTTCGGGGATCGCGGCAATATCATCCATCTACACCATCACAGTGACCGCAATTGCAATTGCTTAACTCAGCTCAGCGCTGCAGTCAAAACAATAGACACCGCGTAGTGATCGTAACATTTTGAACCCTTTCACTGCTAAGATTTTTCATCAATTCTCTCAACTCTCCGCCTTATTTTCCCTATAATGCTTGCAGTGAGAATAGCAAATCGCTGAGATAATATCACACCGTCATTTTTCTTTCTTCTTCTTATCTTTCTGCTTTCATATGTGCCGTTATTGTAAAAAAAAAAAAAAGTTATTTAATGGTCACCCTTGGTAGTGAAAGGGTGAAATATCTCAAAGAAAAAAAATCAACATCGCTTTATGTGTCCCAGAATACCTTGTGTCAGAAGCGAGTGATTGCAGTAATAATCGTCTTGGTAGCTACGAGATCCTATCGTCGCTGGTCACCTTTTTAGACGATCGTAATGACTATATGGAAATTACGCTTCAGTAAAAACATACCATACATTGATCTCAATATTCCTGAAATTTGAAATTCGTGTAAGACGAATATAAAAGTTTTAAACACGATCAAAATAAGAGAGGGTATATCAGATAAAGTCATTTGAGAAAACTAGACTGCCTGTTTGTAAATACTTGTTCGCGTCGCTTTGTGAGAAAGATTCAAGAGTTTCTCCTCCATATATTACAGGCCGCGGTTAACTGGGATTCAGCGACGAAAATGAATGAAATAAATTATTTATTTACCAGTTGATGATCAACCAATTTAGCGGAGAGAAATATCTGCAATAAAAGCTGAATTAATGTGAAATACCTGGTCAGATAATCGTGCTCACATCGTAGTGAGCATGGCCCTAGGCTTAGTCCCCTAATACAGGAGAAAGGTTTTTTTTTTGTAATTAAACAATCATTCGACAAGCTGTTTCCCCGCTTGCACAGGCATATTAGACTCACGGTGTAAAAAATACACTAGGTTTCACCTGTTATCATTCGAAGCAACAGCAGAAACACGATCAGTAAACATCGCTTACAGTGCAAAAAAGGTTGAGCGCTGTGCACATCATGTTATTCCGTTTATAAATATAGTAGTGACTTGAGAAAACGTAGACAAAGCGTTTTAAGTACAAACCTTCTTGGAAAAAACTTCTTCCCTAAACTGTCTCGCGATGACTTATAACATTCTGATCAGGACTTGCTCCGCCTTATATTTTGATAATGCTAATTTACGAGATCTCTTTTCTACTGATCTGTGTGACAAGGTCAATTTAAAAATCCTTTTACCATAGAAATTAAAGTCAGAAAACTTCTTCCAATTGTGGAAAGTCGACGACTTTATTTGTTAAGAGCTTTTCCCACACGCTTTTCGATTAATAAGGGTTTTCATTTTTCTCCGACAGCATTAGCTAAATCTGTAAAGTGAGTGTTGTTTAAAATTCACAATTCAATTTATTTTCCAGCTATATTACCGCAAGCTATGACAGAAATTACTGTAAGAACACTGAATAGATTTGAAATACCTGGTAAAATGATCGTTTTCGCATCAGAGAGGTTATGCATGGCTTTGTGACATAAAAGTCGCCAACCAAATGTAGAAGAAAAAAACAAACGACGATGCAAGCTGCATAGTAGAGGTGTTTTCCTACTCTGACCGATTTCAACATGTTATCATCCGGAGTAATCATCATCCGGAGTAATAATAAAAACATGATCGGCAAACCTTACTTGAAAATGTAGAGAAATACTAAAGCGCTGAGTACACTATCTCGTAATGGAAATGTGACAGTTACTTGTGAAAACCTAAAAGAAGTATTTTAAGCACAAACCTTACTGAAATACTACTTTCTTCCTTTGAGACAAACACCATTTTAACCAGACTTTCCACGCTTTACGTTTTGGCAGTAGGTGACCTTTAGTCTAGTATACTTGGCTCCAGCCTGAGGTCATTTTTTAATCGAATTCGAAGTATATCATTACCTTTCGAAGTTAACTTGGGGGTTATAATGAATAGCGGGCGCACCTGGTTTGAATAGTAACCTGTAACTTGGAAGTGTTAAACACACTTGGACTAAAACAAAATTCTGAATCTGTTATTTAAATCAGATCGCGTAAGATTTCGCTTAACGTTTGACAGGCTGGATAAGAGTGAAATTTTTTTTTTTACTTTTCAGCTTAAAACATGTGGAAATTAATCCCGTTTTCTTTGAAATGAACCTAAAATTTTCAATGAAACTACTGAACTTAAAAATGTATCTTTCTATCTTTCATTATGGTCTTCAGTTCTCAGTTTGAGGTCTTTCCGAGATAAGAATTGTCGCCTACGTTACAACAAAAAGAATAATTCAGAATAATAGCACCAATTATGGAATAAAAGTTTAGAATTGACGATAACAATCATTAACACGGAAACATCCCACGTCCGCTTTAAGTCTTCAAATAGAATATTTTTCTGTCACCTTCTCCATACAAAATTATAATGACAAAGGGCATGTGCAAAAAAGCTTTTTGGACAGTAAGTCAGCTCTTGAAAGAGAGGGAAACAAACTTTATCATCAAAGACAATGGATTTTCCCAATGTATTTTTCAACACTGAGATATAGAGCAGTTGCGTAAAACCTGGGTGTGTGCAAAAGCCAATTAGAGTTAGAGCTTTCGTATTATTCGTCCGTTATGAGACAAATAATACTTTACTTTAAATTAAAGCAATTAGCTTGAGGGAGATTTTGATCACCATAAAATTAGTTTCGTTGAATAAAAAGTAAGTTGGACATATGAGCTTGCTTGCCGTTGAAACCTAGATACAGATTGTTTCAGATCCATTAAAATATCAACAAAGATGCTAATTAAGCGAGTGTATGTTTAGGTAACCATTCCTCCTAAGAGCAAGTCGTAAGCCTTACGCTCAAAAAAGCTACCGAGTTAGCAACGACAGAAACGGAAGCGATACAAATCATACTTTTCATATCACTTTTCTTAATGATGCTACTTTGTCTCGTCCCCTTTGAAAATCTAAACACTAGAAATATTGTAAAATACTTGTTAAAAAAATCGTTTGTATGACGCGGCATTCCACCTTTTCAAGTAAAATCGTTAAGAATCGCACTCAAAGTCCTGTTTGTGAATATAGATGTTAGCTGTGTGAATTGTGAATACAAGATGTTAGTTGTGTGAATTGTGAATCCAAGATGTTAGCAGTTTGGTCCTCTATCGCAGAAAGATTCTACTTAACATACGATCTTGAGCCATTAAATATATTTTTTTCTTCACCCTTTAAAATCGGCAATCAGAAAAACGGGTTAGATGTTAACGTTCAAACTTGGTTTCAGGTTCATTTTTGTTAAAAAGCTTTATGTGGCTGCCCGAGTGAACATTGTTGATTGATCTCTGAGATCAAGTTATTTTTGTACATTTACTGGCTTCACTGCAGGTGATTATTAAAGCAACCACGGGTTCATTTATTAAAGTGTTCTTCTTCCGAAATATCGAAAATTACATTGCTAAGCGATCAAATTGAAATTTTAAGTTCCATGTGATATTCATCCTATTAGTAATGATTGAAATCAATGTTCAGTGTGATATTAATCCTGTCAGGAACGTTTATGACAAGATATAACTATAACACTGACCAATCAGAGCGTGTGTATGTCAATCGTACTACTATCCTTTTGCTACTTAAATCACTTTGCGAGATGAGTACACCAACTTGCATTACTGACGTTTCAGGATGTGGAGAGGTTAATGTTCTATGCTGGTTGTAGAGATAATTGGGATTATGAGTAAAAGTCCTACAAATAAAATTGCACTCAGAACTTTTATTGAGGTAACCTATAATGACGTCAGTCAGCTGACGCCAGAACTAGTTATGGTTGATTTTATGAATTTAATATCCAGATAAATTGTTATTGTTGTTGTTATTTGTTGAGGTATCGATCGAAGCAAAATGAAGGCTCCGGCTTGTCTTTGACAATACTTTTGATGCGTGAAAAAGGGCTCTGCTGTTTAAAAAGAAGAAAAAAAATTTGAATTTTAATGAAAAGGATCATGCTGAAGATAAAAAAAAACAAAAACAAACTGAACAATGTTTTTCACGCATTGAGCCAATACTCCACATCCTCCCGTCTTGCACTAAACATTATTCAAAGATGTGTGGGAAAATGGCTGCTTTGTTTATGTAGGGTTAGGAAATTGATGTTGTTATGAAGAACAAATTCTGCGGGAGATAAAACTGTTCAGAAAAATCGATGACGTTTTTCATTTAGTGAGCGAATACAATACACCTTCACGTCCTGTGACTTAACAATATTTTGATGTGTGAGGAAAACGGCTGTGTTGTTTATTTAGGGTTAGGACATTTTGTGGTTATGAAAACAAAAATCATGCGGGAGATAAAACAATTCAGGAAAATGGAGGGTGTTTTTCGGTCAGGAAGCAAATACAAAGCGTCAACATTCAAATCCTTCCAGTATATAAGTAAGTCGTTTATGTCATAAACCTAAATCCTGATAAGTGATTTAGCTACCACGAGTTCCCTATGATAGGCCGCATACAGTATTTCCATTAAATTAGCTTTCAGCTGAAATCGGTTCGTAATATTTTGGTGTCGGTCTCCAGCGAAAACTTAGCAATGAATTATTTTCGCTGACCTCGTCTGACGATCGAAAAACAGCATGATGCCGCTGTTTTAAAGGACACCGGCTCGCATTTTAAGTGCAATATCACTCAGTCGATATGGGCTCAATTTCCAAGCACTAGATCTCTCTTGAAGGCCGGAACCCCGTCACAGGCTTTAGAAACTTTAATTTGTATATTTCAAGTTCATTATTTGCGAGGTGTGTTCTTCAATCCGGTTCCTTTCCCTCACCGCACCACTCCTGTTTGGTGTGCTCATCTCCCTATTCACACTTCTCTTTTGAAGAAGACAATAATCAAAGGGCTTTATCTATTAAAGGACGATTCTCATCTATGTTTAAAGTGACATAACATAACGACGCAGCTCTTTTTAATGCACTAGATCAGTCAGTTGATATAGGCTCAATTAACAGGATCTCGATCCATCTGACGTCATTCTTCGTTAGTGTAGTAAGGCTAATGCCCGCTATGCGTGGGCTAAAATCTATTGACGGAGCAGGGTGGGTAAACTAACCACGATATTACTGCTATTTTTTTTCCGCCAAATGGTTCCCAGCAAGAGAAAACAGAGGGCCATTATTCCAAGTGATCAATACCTTGTGATGAAGGTGCCTCCCTGCAAAGCGGTGCGAGTAAATTCGTTGTCAAAAGCTGAAAAAATGAAAAAATGGTGTTAGTGGAAAATTTTTATTCATTCTGTTTCATTCACTCTTCGTTGCTTGCGAAGTGCTGGATGTATCTGCTGAACGTCGGTGTTCCCTCCCCTCCCCTAGACAAAAACTCTATCGTCCCATGGGACGCGTATAAAAAGTACTTCCCAGTGTCCCATCAAACTTTATTTATATCAACACATGAATGCGCTCTCTTGATCTCTTGTTTACAGAGTTCACAGACTGATTGTCGATTTTCCTGAGGCATTTTTATCTCACTATGGCTTTTTTCTGCCCCATGAGAATTCCAAGAAGACGAAGGAAACGTAAGTAGGCAATTCTAGCCGTAGGTCGAGTTTGAAAATCGTTTATGAGTTTTCTGTTTACACGCTGGTCCTTGCGCCTTTGTCAATATCTTTGACAGGATATCGAGATGAAGAACAAAAAGACACCACTCGAAATGGAAATGCTAAGGGAAGGATCACAGGTAGTAATAGTGTGGACTCTATTGTGGATCTTGGAAAAGAAGAAGAGGATAACGAGATCGAATTTGAACCACGGAAGATGGTTGTGCTTCATGATTTTATACCTTGCGTCGAAGATGAGGTCGCGGTAAAGCGCGGTCAACATGTCAAAGCTCTTTACCAAGAAACAGACTGGATCTATGTCATAATAAATGATGGAAAGGAAGGTTTTATACCATTTACGTACTGCGTCCCAGAGGAGGAATACGAAAAGCGGAAAGAGAAGCAGAAAGGGCTCCAAAGGAATAACTTTCGAAACGCTTCGTTTCTCGATTCTTTACATGTGCAAACAGATAATACACCGTCGTATAATTTTAAGAAAGATGATTTTGGTGATTACATCGTCAGATTTGAGTTTATCGCCTGCGATGAGAACGATATTAATGCCAAGAAAGGAGATAGAGTTCGCGTTTTAAACAAAGATGACAAGGATTGGTATTGGGTCTCAAAGAAGGATGGTGTTGAAGGATTTATTCCTAAAGATTTTCTTGTTCCGCTGGACGGACTCAAAAATGGCGGTGGGTGCCTTACTTTTGTTTTCATAATCGTGTCTGTGATTTTCGAGTACCTTTGTACAATTGTAAGGGTCGATCATTGTGTGAATTTTTGCCGATTGAAGAGTGTTCGAAGCTACTTACTAGAGGGCGCGCTCGCGGTGGGAGACATAATTCCGAACCTACTTGACTAGATACCAACGTTTCCAATAACATCGCTAATGTGTATCATGATCACTAAATCGCATTTTGTTAAGTTCGTATAAACAAATGTTAGATCTCAGTTAACTAAGAAAACACTTCTTTCGGGGATCAAACCTTAATGATTAGTTAACTTAATTTATTTACCATGTTTCTGAGAGAATTTCGTCTCAAACAGTGTTGGCTAATTTTATGCTATTGAGCTTTCATTTTCCATCAGTAGAAGCGAAAATTCTTGTCATGGTCAATTACTGAACTTTTAATTGATAATGTGTTATCACTCTCGGTTCAAAGCCGTCAATAAGGGTAATTTATCTGTACAATACTATCCTTGACAAAATGAGGCACTTGCTTGAATTTCTCTGAAGATTGGTGTTAACACTTCATTAATTTAGAATATTATTTCCAACAAAATTTTAGCAATTCACTTTCGTCTTTTTTTTTATCCTCCTTGCTTTGAGATTCTTAGCCTCTATCCTACCTTATTATTCAAACCATGTTAACTCGTCTCATGCAGATGTAAAATAAATTGGTGTTTTAAGGACAGGAGTTAACCATTACTTAGCACAACATGTTCATAAGTGTAATTCATCAGGCTGGAAGTCAATTGGCCAAATTTTTATTCTGCTCAAAAAGTCAAACAGAGAAGTAGTTAATATCCAGCCATTGTAACATAACAAGCTTGTCACAATTTTTTGATGAAATATGTTTCCTGTGGATGAAATTCAAGCAAAGAAATGATTCTTGCACTGTCAAACTAACGCAAGAATATTCACAGGCTTCTTTTCTGCAATTTTGGATAAATTGCAATCCATTGGCAGGGATCATGAACTAATGAGCCAGCTTTATTTAAAGATCTTTATTACACAAAATGTCTGTTTGAAAACTCCTAGTGGCTTATCAAGCTAGTTGTCTTTCAGCTCATCATTTTTTATGAGAGATGGTTTGATTTTAGTCTCTTACTGGGGTATTGATCCCTCGGAATAATTGCCTTCTACTTTCTCTTGCTGGGAACTATTTTACAAAAGAAAAATGAACAGTAATATTGTGATTAGTTTATTCACCCATCTGCGTCAATAGATTTTAACCCATGCATAGCAGGCATAAGCCTTACTATACTAACAAAGAATGACCAAGAGAGGTCAAGATCTGGGCAATTGAGCCTAGATCAACTGACTGAGTTGTTGTAAAATGAGAGTTCTGGGACAAGACAGGTACTAAGGATAAAAAGTGTTCTTAGACAAATAAGGACTAGTAAGAGCAAGTAAGAACAAGTAAGCTGACTTCTTTGTTGATAGAGGTTGCAGTAGGGAGTGCAAGACAAGGAGTTATTGTATTGAAAACCTGTCATGACATTGCTTTTCTTTTCATTAAAATGTCTGACAAGTGCTTCTATTTTTCTAGATTTAAGTCCATCAACTGTTCAAAATCATTTGAATGGTGGCAGAAGAATATCTGAGACCCGAGTTTCGCCATTGTCAACACAAGTTGGAAGCCCTTACAGAATAACAACACCAGATTCCAACAGGTCAACAAAAAGTACAAACTCATCCTCAGAACCTTTGTTAATCACTCCTTCCTCTAGCCTAAATGGCTACAGCCTTGTTACTCCAAACAATAAGACAGAAGCATACCACCAACGTCGTAGCACTAATGAGCTTTTGCTTTATGGACAAGAACTTGTCTGTACTGATACCTACATAGCTAGAAGGATGGATGAACTTACTGTAAATAAAGGTGATTGGATTTATGCTGACATGAAAATCAAAGATGCAAGGGGCTGGATTTGGGCATACTCACCTTCAAACAAGACACAGGGCTATGTCCCCAAGTCGTGTGTAAGACCACCAGCAACCACACCTCTTTGATTAAAATTCAGGTAGTATCGTTTTTGTGCATCTTTAGGATAAAATAACTGGGACTATTTTAGACTATTTTAGAGACAAAAAGTACAGACTACTATTATTGTGAAATTGTCAGGATGTGCAGCAAACATGCTGTGTCAATACATTTTAAATGTTCTTGAAGAAAGTATATATTGATTTTTCAATGAATCTGATTTGAATGTTTTATATATATATGATATATTAAGCATAATTTGTAAAGGGAGAATGAATATTTTATGAATTTAAGGAATTCACTTAGAAGAGATCTGTACTTGAAATATTCTGGATGTTAGTCTAAAGTCAATTTGAGCCCTTTCATCCTTGTGACAAATCCTTCATGAAGTTTAACTCATGAGACAACTGTTATTTGAAGTGAAACATCACCATCAACATGATGTTATAGAGTGTTTGACGCAATGTAGTTTATGTGAGTAGAATTTGGATAGTGCACTCAAGGAGACTGGTAGACTTGCTGGAAACTAGTGTTAAGGATTTGTCACCATGGATTTATTAACCTTAAGACATGGTACCAAACAATTGAAATGTTAAAAAGACAAAGGCTAAGAAGCCACCCCCATTGTGATTATTTTTTGGAACTCCTCTGTTCAGGGTTTTATCTTCCACCCAGCTTCTCTTCTTGTAGTTCTTAAAGAATTTCTAATGAGTCACAAGTGATAAAGAGTCAAAGTAACCCTTGCCTTGGAAAAAGATGTTTACTAGTAAGTTTTTATAAAAAAATATTTTTGAAGATTCCAGAGACATCTATATTCAAATGTGTACTAACCGTCAGCACTGTTAGCCAGTGATTAAAAAAGATCCAATACGAGGAAAAGGTAGTTTCTAACCCTTTCACTCCCAAGATCTCATTTGCTAGTCTTCTTATTGTACGCCATGCAACTCATATGATGTTAGGTTGGAGAATTTGGTATTGGATTAGTTAATTACCCCCCCAATCGATACTTTTCCTTATTCTCATTGCTTGTCTACTTGATATTGTATCGATATTGTAAGGAGAAATTCTGTCTTGGTCACTCATGGGAGTTCAAGGGCTTCAAAATGACTTAAGCAAAGTTTTGAATTTTTGTTAATGTAAGGAATCATTTAGTCGGTGGCTAGGTTTTTAGGCGCCCGAGTTGTCACATGATTGTTTTGTTTTCATGATTTGCACATAAGTATTAAATCGTTAAATTTCTTGCAGTGAGTGAGCCCATTTTATATGCATTGTGTATGTAGCTTGTTGATTCTTAGCCAATTGGTGTTAATTTTATTATATGACTGAGTAACTTTTTATTAGCAAGTATTTACAGTAGATGCAAACTAGTGTACTCATAAAATATTATTGAGCTAAGAAGGTACTCACAGATTCTGTATTTTCAGACAGGCAAACTGCAGTATTTATATAAATTTATGAGGAATTTTATTAAAGTATTGTATTTATTAAGATATGGCTGTACTCTCTGTGCATATGCCTTGATGACTAATGTAAGATAGGCAGTCCCTCATAACAAATGCATATGAAAAAGTTAGAGTGGCTACCTAATTGTACTTCTGGGGCCAGTTGTGCTTCTGGGGCAGTTGGGTTTATTTCAGGGTTCAAAACTGCACTTGCTTGGATTTTTCTTGTATAAAGGTGTTTTTGGGGCTAATTTGCAGTCCTCGTTTTGTACTCCTGTGGGGATTTCTACCTGAAAGCAAGCCACTGCTCTAGATATTTCAAGGGACCCTAAATAACAGGAAAACCTTCAACCTGCTCCAACGTTTTCTAGGAGGATGTTTCAGAGATGACCCTGTAAAACTTGCATGTAAACGAAGCTGCTTCATGAAATATCTTATTCACTAGGGACAAAATAGCACCGAACAGTATAGTCAAGTCTTGTATGAAAAGCACTTTTTTTTTTTTTTTTTACAAAAACTGCATTAGGCCGAGAAACTTAAAGGACTCTTCTCAATCTTTTTACCTGTTTCTTTGCTAATCACACTCGTTTCCAGGTGATGCTCGTGGTGAGGAAAATAGAGGTCTGAAAACTAATTTGATACAAAGAAAGCAAACTGTCAGACAACCTGTCCCTGACTGTAACTATTTATAAAAAAATTCCTTTAACGACCGCTTCATCGATTCGCATATTTCTCTCAATTGAAGGTAAGTGAGTATTCTCACCACTGTTAATCGATCCGCAATTGCTAAACTCGTTTCTCTGACAAACACAAAACTGTCAATTGAATGATTGAATGAATGAAATTTGCATATTCGTCAGCACCTGTTCGGTTCAAAAAAGGACTGAAAACAGATTTAGTGGAAAAACAAAACCTTGCAGTCTCAACGCGATCGTTCATCTATCCTCTTCTGTATTTACACATTGACACTAAGTACAAACATGAATTAATTTTAGGAAATGCTGGCGCCAGAAGAATCCATCGAAGAGTGCAAAGAAGCATTTTATCTTTTCGACCGAAGGGGAGACAAGAAAGTTGAATGTAGCCAAATCGGAGAAGTCATGCGGGCTCTCGGAACGAATCCGACAGAAAGCGAAATTTCAAAAATTATTCGTAATCTGGATACTGATAGTACTGGTGTAAAGCGAGTTAGCTTCGAAGAATTCTTCCCATTTTATCAAAATCTGCTTGATCGGCAAAAGAAAAGTGGAAGTAAGTTGTATAATATAAATTTAATTGCTTTCTTTCTTCGCTTGTCTGTAGGCTCGCTTTTATTATGGCTTCATGAAACTTAGTTTGTGTTTTCCTTTTAAGGATCTAAAGGCAACGATAATATATACGAGGTTTGAAACAGAAACCAATTTTAAAAGACAAACGCTAATATTTAAAAGGTGACAGTGATCTGTTATATTGTTAAATTACTCAAAGTACTTTTCTGGATCAAGCTACATCGCAGATCCAACACATGATTTGCTTTAGGCATATAGTTTTAGATGAGTTTAAGATAACTTACTTCGAACAAAACGATAAGAAGTAAATATGAAAGCGATCTTCGCAGTAATGAACACTACATAAGCAGCAGAAGTGAAAATAGAGCTTGAAAAAAATCAGGCCTCGACGGGAGTTGAGCCCATTACCTCTGCGATACCGGTGCAGTGTGTTGACAACTGAGCTAACGAACCTACTGTGAGCTGGTCATTATGTTGGTCCCAAATAAACCCGTGAAGTGATGTATAAATGACTGTGAATATATATGAAAATCATATATGTGAACTGCGCATAAAAAATCGAATATGAAAGCGATCTTCGCAGCAATGAGCACTACTTAAGAAGTGGAGGAAATAAGGCCTGATAAAAAATCAGTACTGCTTACGTAATGTTCATTACTGTGAAGACCGCTTTCATATTCACTTCTTTATACACAGTTCACATCATGATTTCCATAAATTCACAGTTATTTAAAACGATAAGACTCATAGCTCATTCAAACCAAAAATAAAAGCTGTTTGGCAAAACACGGTTAAAGTTGTTTTCCTCCGAATCGTTGCTAAAACTGATATTTGCCGACTTCAAATATAGCCGAATGAAAATAAACACTGGTGATCATTGGAACCTTAGGTAAAATTCGGTTCTTCAGCTTTCTGTTTCTGATTTTCATTCAGCTAAAACTGGTTTAGCGAAACATGTTTCTTGGTATGAATGGGGTATTCGTTAACCAAAAAATTTTGACTCCCTCGGGAAGACTGACTGATAAAGAACTTGCTAAAAATCTTTCACGATAATTTTCGAGTTTAATTTGCATTGTATCTTCCCTTTCCAGTTGATCCGGAGCACTTTATCGATTGTCTTCGAGTCTATGATCACAACTGCAACGGGCTCGTAAACGCCTCCGAATTACGTCAGTTGTTACGCTGTCTGGGTGACAAGTTGACAACCGAAGAGCTTGATCAACTTTTGCTTGGGTTCGAAGATAGTGAAGGCCTGATTTTGTACGAGGACTTTGTGAAACACATCATGTCAGGATAGAATCACGCGCAGCTGATCAAGAAAACATGTCTTTTTTTCTTCCCTCGTTGATGAACTTTAAACTTTATATTTAAGATGGTAGGAACCGAATAAAGTTTTTGTTAAAACAGACTCGCGATGAGTGAAGATTCCTCGGTACTTGTTAATTTACCACGAAGTTAAGGTAACCGTCTTGACTACAACTAGTCCCAAGTCAGAGGAGATCTAGGATTGGTTGGTGATGGGGGGGGGGGGGGGGGGGTTTAACCTTTGATTCAGAAAACACAAAGTATCTTCTTAAACCACAGCCTGAATAAGCTGAGAAATATTTCAAGACAAGTAAATTTCAAATACATTATTTTGAGTTGTAACCTGCCATTTTGTCGTTGCAAGAATTTTGGTGTTAAGAGAAAAAAAAAAGGTCTAATGGGGGAGGGTACGGACCCCCGGCCCTTTCCCCTTGGAGTGCGAACGGTAACCCTGAGGGAGTCGAGAACAACAGCTGAGGAGGGGGTCATTTAAATGTTGGGATTATTCATGTTCACCAAGGTCAGCAGAATCGAAGATTGAAACGTCTTGGGAAGGAATGAAAAGCGAGAAGGAAAAGGAAAAAGGAGGAAAGGAAAAGTAAAACTCTCTCGTATCATTCCGCGTTATTTTCCTTAAAGTAAAATCTCCTTCATCAAGAGCATGCTTCAAGCTGGCCGAATCCTTAGAAAGATTGATGATCTTGTCTGGTGTTCCGTCAATCCTCAGTCACTCCTCTCCCGTGGAGAACCATGGTTTTTTGAATATGTTTGGTTAATTTCTTGAGCTGGTCATTTACCAATCAAATTATACATGCACCTTTCCATCGACTTCGGCTCATTTTTTCGTGAGAACAAAGTAAGGTAATATTAACGCGAATAAAGGGGTAAGTTTTTAAAGAAACTGTGGTGCTGCGTCGGTGGGAGAGTATAGCAGGTAATTTAGTGTTGACAACTGGGTTGAAAACGTAAATTAGCCACCGTAAAGAGTAAAAAACGGATGTTTCGAGCGTTAGCCCTTCGTCAGAGCGATTGGAGGAATTGTGGGTTGTGTGTGGGTTTATATGCAGAAAGCTACACCATTGGTGGGAATATGGTGACGAGAAAACAGGAATAAATTAGTTGAATGAAAAGCGCTCATGGATTCCGTGGGGATTAAGGGTGCCGATTTGGAAGATAAATTTTTGTTCTAGTGTTTTACGGCTTTCCGAACTGCCTAGATGTAAGGAAAGGCCGCAAACTGCCATATGCTGTTTAGAATGATTAGGAAGATTAAAGTGTCTAGCGACTGGTTTGGATGCGTCCTTGTCATTTCTTTCCAAGTCGCGAAGGTGTTCTCGGAATCGGTCACCTAGTCGTCTTCCTGTTTCGCCGATGTATAACTTATTGCAATAAGTGCAAGCTCCACTTTCTGCATATAAACCCACACACAACCCACAATTCCTCCAATCGCTCTGACGAAGGACTAACGCTCGAAACGTCAGCTTTTTTACTCTTTGCGGTGGCTAATTTACGTTTTCAACCCAGTTGTTAACACTAAATTACCTAATATTAACGCGCGCTGTCAGCTGACCGGGGAGAGGAAGTGATAACTCTCCCCTCCCCTGTGACAAAAAAACCTGGAAGTGAAGTGAAGCAATTCAAGGTTCATCAAGTGGTTCAAGTAACTGCGTATTTTACTGTATTCTGGAGAATTTCAGCGATATTAGGTGATCAAGGTAACACATGTATGTAATTATGGCTGTAAGGAAACGTTTTGATAATATTTTTTGGAAAGTATCCTTCACGGATTGGGCTTTTGTTGCTTCAAGTCTAGGGTTGACTCGGAGGAAGTCTTGAGGAAGTGCCCGATAGTTGTGGTCAAAAATCGTATATTTTCTAGCTATTTGAAAAACACTTCTATTAAAAGCCTAGCTGTTGAAACTTTCCTTAATTTTTGCTTCCTTTCCCGTGTACCTAAAATTGACTTTCAGAGCGAGATGGCTTATTCTGCTTACTCAACAATCCAGCAATACAATGCGAGATCGATCTAGAATTTTCACTTCACTTCCAACAAATTTCATGAATATTTCTTGGTTGGAAGTAGTTATTTTTGCTCTTAAGCTACGTAATGAACGTTGAATCACTGCCAGTGTAGTGCCGAGATGATAATACACGATAGAAGACGTACATGTAAAATTAATCATAGATCCCATGCTGAGATGTTAGGATTCTTACGGTCAATTAGTGGGTTAGCTATGCACTCAGAGGTGATGCAGACGTAATGTAGAATCGTATTTTTGCTGTAGGATTCTATGTGTTGACTTGAAATAGAGATGAGGTCTTATTAATGCTGACTGTTGCAATAATGAAATAATTTCTTGGTTCAAACAAGGGCTCCCCTATGCATCAGTGCCTCTAAGAGATGTTACTTGGCACCCTTAATCGCACTTATTTCGATATTCAAGTTCAGATGTGATTACAGTTTTTTTTTTTATTCTTGGTTGACATTAATAGCATAGAAAAACTGAGGAGCATGGACATAATCTTACTTAGAAATGTATAAAACTATGTCACTTTGTTTTGCTATCTTGTTTTGTTGTTTATGCTGGTGAGGTGTTACCAATGAACCTTCTGTGCACACTACATTGCTTGCATGACATTATGTAAAGTAGTGCATATCATTTTAACCTTTATTTCCTGGCCTCTTCTATGTTTCCTAGGGATTAGTGTAAAAACAATAGAATGGCAGCAGCAAGGAGATCAGGGAGGCTCACTATCTTTGTGCGGTTTAACTCCAACACAAACATACCAGTCACCATTGATCCACAATGGACAGTTTTAAGGCTGAAACAAGAGATAGCTACCAAACAAGGAGTTGAGGCTTCAGAATTAAGAATAATTTTTGCTGGGCGAGAACTAAAAGATGACCTTCAACTGAAGGTATGCTTCTATGTTTACTCTGTCAATAACTCTTTTACTTGGAAGATTTGCCAGGGTTTTCAACAGCACAAATTGCATTCATGATTTTTATCACTTTATCAGTGGTCTAGATCAAATATCTGTCAAAATTGTGAGTTTTATTCCATGGAATGAGTAGTTGTTAATTGTTTTTCTCTTTATTTATGTGTTGAATCAACTTTAACTAGGATGCTGAGATACCTCACCAAAGTGTTATTCATGCTGTCCGAGGTGGCCGCTGGTCAGCCAGACCAAGTAGACCTGGCCAAGTAATGCCACTGGCCAGACTTAGACTTTCAACTGTTGGTGAGGATGAAGAGGAAGTAGCAAGTTCAACAGATGGAGGTATAGAGAAGTGTGAATGAAAACTGATGCTATGATATTTTTTGGGAGATGAAGTGAATTGATTTATGAAGAGAATGGTTTAAGAGTCTGGGTTAAAACAGAGGTTTTTGTGCAAGCCCTGGCCAGGTAATTGTGATATCTTCTTGGGTGGGCATTCCAATTCAGACAGGGCTTTCTCAAATCAAGAGTAGAGATGGGGACTCAGAAACTTGCCAAATTGCTTAAGGGTAACCCCCCAGAGGAATGAGAAATATGATCAAAAGGTGTTAGTTTCTTAACCCTTTAACTCCCAGAAGTGATTAACATAAAAACTTCTCCCTATAATATCCATACACTATTTAGCAAACAGGTAATGAGAATATTTGAACTTATCAGGTAGAACCTGCTATCTTGATCTAGCACCAAGTTTAGTTTACAAGGAAATGTGTAGCAGCTAGAGGAGAGAATTAACAATCAGATCTTGGGAGTTAAAGGGTTTAGAAGCTGTGGTGCTGCTTTGAGGGGAGATAGTGCAAGATAATTTGGTTTTATCATCTGAGTGATAACATGAATTGGTTATGGCAAAGAGTTTCTAAAGCTGTTGTTTCGAGTGCTAACCCTTACTCTTAGGAAATTCACTATTCATTCTGTCAATGTCTTTTTGGCGGCTGACCTATATTTATCAACTCAGTTGAAATAGTAATACTCCTAGTTGGCTGATGCTGGTTAAACTTCTGCATTGTGGGTCATAGGCTTTGGGAACAGACTTAACCTTCCTTTTACAATGTTATTGGCCACAAAGTTTTTTGACAAAGCTCCATTTAAATGAAGACTTTATGAAATAGCCTCATCATTTTCAATTCCCCCCAATTTCCTGTTTCTTATCTTAAAGCATCTTCCAGGCGGCAGGCCCAGTATTTTGTTTACTGCAAGACTTGTAAACAGGTTACTGCTGGAAAGTTGAGGGTTTGTTGCTCACAATGCAAAGAAGGGGCAATTGTTCTTCAGCAGGTAAATTATTCTTAACATATCATCAATTATTAGTTGATTAGCTAAATCTGTCTTTGATAATAATAAAAATTAATATAAAGAAGTGGAATTTCGCAAAAGATATATGCTTTAGAGAGGTTTTATGAAAATGAGGTTTGAATTGATTGATATTATACCCTTTCACAATTTTTCAGGGTGTTACTCCCTGAATGACAAACTGGGATAGGCTCGATTGGTGTGCACATTCTCCATACTGTTTTTAAAATATTTCCAAAGGCACTGACAGGGAGAATTTGTTAAATAATCAAGACCTTCCTTAGTTTGTGATCATTTCTTGTGACCTTTAAGTTTTACTTGGGGGCCATATTGTTAGGAGAAATTAGATGCTAGTTGCTCTCAGGGATCAAAGGGTTAATATCATGATGTTTGCTCTATATCTGTACTTGTCTTAATAGATTGCAGGTGTAAAGTAGTCACAGTGACTGTGATCTTGAGATCAGTGTTTAAATATTAAAGGCCATACTGAGTTCAATGCAGACATATGAGGGTGCTGTTAATTTTATGATTTACATCTTTGTTGTCCTTACAGGATCCAAGTAGTTGGGAAGATGTCTTGAAATCAGGAAGAATCAGAGGATCATGTAAAAAAGCAGGCTGTGATGGGAACATAGTGGTATAAGAAAGAGCTTTACTACTTTATCATGCTAACCCTTTAACTCCCAGAAGTGATTAACATAAAACATCTCCCTACAATATTCATACATTCTTCAGCAAACAGGTAATGAGAATATTCAAACTTATCAGGTAGAAGCTGCTATCTTGATCTAACACCAAGTTCTTATAACTAATTTACAAGGAAATGTGTAGCAGCTACAGGGGAGAATTAACAATCAGATCTTGGGAGTTAAAGGGTTAAGATTGCATGGATTCTGATCATCACAATAATTACCGTTTGAAGAGTCAATCTACAATCCATGGGATCCTGCTGAGGCTTGAATTTTTCGGGCTCCTTTTTTGCAATCACTTAAGGTGTAGCTTACCTGGGAGTATCATGGCTTTATTTGATTTTCAATCCACCAGTGAAATGAAATTTAGTTCCTTACAAATTGTATCAGATAATTCTTAGTTGTATATGAGTGGTTGCCCTTGAAGTGAACGTTTAATACAAGAGGACAATACAAACAGTTATGACCCAGTAAAGGGGAACCACCATTGCTTGTTAGAGCTGACCGTTAAATAGAGGTGAAAAAATTTTGGAACTTTCATGGAAGACCGCTTAATACAGGTTCAAGTGTATCTAAGCAAATTGCATCTGAGCAAAAATAATTGATGGATTATGATTTGTTATTCTGCCGTTGTGTTTCTTGTTTCAAGGAGTTTTACTTTAAGTGTGCACAACATCCTGCTTCTGAGGGAGACAGATGTGTTGCACTACCTTTGATTCGAGCAAACACCAGAGAAATCCCTTGTTTGGCCTGTGCTGATGACAGGTAAATATACAAGCCATGTCATCAAGTGTATGATCACTGATATATAGTATAGTCAAGACTGACAAGGGCTATGGGTGTCTGACTCAGCTAATACGAGTTGTTTTCAAATGAGTATTGATCCCGGATTTCTTTCCGGATTACTTCGCTTTGTGATTGGTCTTGAAAACTTACGCTTCCATCTCGACCAATCAGATATAAAACTGTAACCAGTGCCAACCTGGTCACTCGTGTTTTCTCGCGCTTGAAGCAAGCTGTTTTTACTTTGAGTTCTCATTGGTTAATGGTGATGTCTACCTTTCTTCTGATTGGCTGTTGTGGTTTCTTTGGTTTAAGTTCTCGCCACCCAGTTGAAAACTGCTCCAGTGTTTTCAACTGAATGTCGAGCAGTTTTTAATTGAGCGTTTTTTTAATGTTTCTGAAAAGGATACAAATCTGTTTTTACGTAAATTCAAACGAAATATTGGTGAAAAGTCAACATCCCGTACCGAAAAATTTTGTGACGCCAAACTTTTAGCAAACATTTTGTGTCGCGCTCTGAAAGATATTCGAAGGATGATAAGCATATAGTCGCCATTTGGCTCTCACATATTTTCATTAATTTGTCCTTGGACATATTGTAATCCTAGAAGCTCACTGTTTTTCTCGGAAAATTGTGAGGATCGAGGAACAGATTATGCCTGCAGACAAATGCCTGACCTCATTTTCACACCAAATGGAGGCGATTGTTCACTTATTCGTGAGTTCAATCGTGTTGCAGGGATCCTGTTTTGGTTTTTCCTTGTCCCGATGGACACGCTGTTTGTTTGGAGTGCTTTGCAATCTACTCCACAACAAAACTGAATGACAGGCAGTTTGTGCACAGCGACACATACGGATATACTCTGCCCTGCCCGGGAAGTTCAGGTGAGACCAAAATATGAATAAACTTCTGAAAATCAAAACTTTGATCGCTTGTCATTTGTAACCTGCCTAAGAGGTGAGGGTCGCATATACTTCTAGTCGTGGCTCCAACGTGGACTTTTCAATTTAGGTTCAAATGTGATTTTCACAATTAAAATGAAGAAAGAAATGGCAAGTAAAGCTAGAAAATGTTGCTAAACGTTGTTGGTTGAACGTAACTGTATAAACACAAGTTTCTTCGGGGCGTCTTGCAAGGGCTTAGCTCTGTTCGCAGGTTGTCTTCTGAAAGTTAAAAGAAAAGGCCCGGTATTTCTTGCTCAATCTCGTTCTTTTCAACACAACTGAACGTAACCAAACTCTCATTACATGAGTAAAAGGGGTAATTCTCTGAAGAAACTGTAGAGAAAAGGTATAACAACATAACTAGGTTTTATCAGAAGCTTATAACTTAGTTTTACCAGTTCAGCGACTGACGAAGGGCTTACGCTTACACAATACCAAATTAACTTATTAGGTGATTACATGATTAGGCTTTCGCTTTAAATAGGTCTTAAACAATGTCGTTACATACTTTTGCTTTTAAATCTCAAGGTTAGAGATCAATCTTTTTTGAACATTTTGCCGATTTCCTTCAGCACATCCAGAGTAAATTGTTGATATCTACTCTCGGCTTCAAGTTGTTGCTGTAGAATTCTTTTAAATAAGTCCTCCTCCCTTTTGCGACTGTCTTCCAAAAACTCCCGCAAAATGGCGATCATGCTAAGATCTTCCTGACGGCTCTGAGCTGTTTTAAGCGGCCTGGGATTCTTCCTCGGTTTTTTCCGGGGAAGGGGTTCGGCGATGGTAGGTCTCTTCAAACCCCGAACAGTCATTTCTTCCGAGTAGCTCTCGTCCTCTGATGATTCATCTTCGCTCGCTAAGCCCTTCGGTGCATGCACAGGTTCCACGCTGACTGCCGTCGCTGGAGTAGGCTGAGAAGGAACTGTCGGGTACACTTGTATGGGGATGGAGTGTTTCCCTGCTTGGCTAGCCGCGATCGGAGCATTTAAGGGCGTGGGCGGTGGGCCTGGCTTGATAGGGCGCAAATGTCTACCTGTAAACGTGTCCGAAGGAATAGCACTGGGAATGGTCATTGTGGAAGAAGCAGTAACGACGGTTTGAGAAGCAACGATGCCATTAGCAACTGTATGTTCAGCTGGTATGTTGATGCGCACCACCTCTTCTTCGCGATAGAGATCACTTTTGTTGTTGAGAATCTCTTTTATTTGGTCGTGGTAGGGAAATGAGTGAGGTAATTGGTCCTTTGTTCGTTTGTATTCCGCGAGCAGGTTCTTTATCCGCACCTTGCACTGATTCCCTGTTCTGGGCCCCAGCGAGCAATGAGCTACGCGCCTGTTGAACTCCTTCGCAATCATGTTCCATTCTTCGTAATTTCGTTTCTTCCCTTTGATGATTCGATAGTTTGCTCTCCAAAGGCTTAGCAGGGCCATGGTTTCGGGATCTGTCCAACGGGAAGAATTAATAGTTCCCAGGGCTTCTTCGCCATTTCCCTCCTGGCTCTTTACCTGTTGACCGGGAAGAATGAGTTCTATTGTGGAAGTTTTTACCCCTTCCCCCACTGTCATCGTGTTTGTGTTAGAAACTGGAGCCATGGAAACCGCTGTAGGCTGCTGTGACATCGCTGACACGTGTGGTATCTGCTAGGAGTTAAAAGGGGGGTTAGTTTTCGCGCTATTTTTTTTTAAAAGCCTTATATACTCAGGCGCTCAGAAAGTGCCTGAGTGTTAGAGTTTAGTCCTGTTTCAAATCTCCTTATGAGTTCTGAAGTGCATGCGTGAGTCCAAGGCTTCAAGAACTGGTCAAAAAGAACGAATAATAATAATAATAACAATAATAGTAGCAGTAATAGTAATAATAATAATTAGTAATAATAATTAAAGCGTGTCTGGACTCAAACATTACTAGTGCATGAGTTTACGTACATTTACGTTGTAAGCCAGAGAGCACAACACAAGCTGGGGATAATAACATTAACAATAATGATAGGAGGAATAATAATAAATATAATAATAATAGTAATGATTATAAAAATAATAATAGTAGTAATAATAATAATTATAATGATAATTAAGGACATGTATTGTGCAAATGAACCTATGAATATGATCAAATGGGCATTACATACTAATCTAATGGCCTATAAACAAAAACATGTCAAAAGTAAAAAAAACTAGTATCTCATTAAACTTTCAAAAATCTTTGCATGGATGTAAAAAAAAAAACTAATTTTGAAATGCGTTTCAAACTGAATTTCAATATGTCAAAAAATATAATACTAGTTAAACAAAAAGAAAAGTAAAAACAAAAAAATATCCTGATGAAATTGTTGCTGACTGGTTTCTCCGCAGCGTCAGGTCTTTCAACCGTAAGGGGAACGGGAGGTAATATTACTTACGAGAATATTCAAGTGCTAATTATATCCAATCTTACGTCTTGAAATTGTAAAATCTACTTAAGTCATTTTACCAGAAATTATACCAGAATAAGAAGATTATTTGGGTAAATCTATGGTAAGCGTGAAAGATATTCGCAGTACATACGAAACAAAAGTTTCGAACCAAGCGACTCCTTTGAGAGATACCGACAGCTTAAGTGTATGTCTACAAAAGAACAACAATGGAGATTTTAGGCAACCGCCTCCTGTAGTAATACAAGTACTAATTCCTTGAAATGAAAGCACAGATTGAGAAACACACGAATGTGCTCTAGGATTGTGTTGGCGTTTGAAGGCTTGAAGAGAGCATATTGTGATGCCGTAGGGAATTGTAATTTGAAACAACTTGAATTTGATCGAAGCAGCTTCGAATATTTACGTCTCCTATATTTGACTTGCACTGTTTCTTTGTAATTTCACACGATACACATCCTTAACTGTCGGTTAATTTTCGACTTTTAAAGTAGAATCAAAGATTTATACACCTGAAATGAATTTTAACGTTAAAATAGCGAGCACAATGTATAGACGATCAATGACTGTACAACCCGCTCGAGCCGAGATCGACGGGATGCTAATGATGGATTCGAACGTGTTTAGAATACTAAATCGTTTTCCACAAGTCCTTCTTGAATCGCAAGTGAAATAAAGAGTACTTACAAATTGCTATACGAACTATTTTGAATACTTTGTGTGCTTCTAATGCCAGTATGAGTGTCCTGCCCGTGCTCGTTTGAGATCAATTCTTGAGATGCTCAAATCGAAACTCGAATCGAAACTCGCTAGTCTTAGAGCGCTTGATCAAGCAATCTTACCAATTTGACTTTCCCACCACACTGAATCTTCTTTTAGAAAAAAATCTAAATTTTTCCTTCGATTTCTCGTAGTACTTTAAGCTCTCAATGTAAAAAGGTATGTCACTTGCTTGTTAGTCGTGTCTTTTCCCCTTTCTACCTCCTCCAGCAGAGAAATGGTTGAAGCTCTTCGGCTGGACTCGATTTAATTCAAGCCACCCCGATGTCAGATGTGTAAACAATGATCTTTTGTTCGAAATGTGACGTAAGCGAGATCCGAGATGTGATTCGATTGTTCGCTTGATTAATCAATCTTGCAATGCATCTGATACATTTTCTCTTTACAAGGAATTTAAGACGGCTTTTTATTATTTCAGAAAAGGGTTTATGATGGGATTTCAGATTTATGTCGCGGTTTATTTTACGCTGTTTGGCGCCTGATGTTTTTATGATATTTCGAAATTTGAAAAATGGGGAAAATCAGAGAGAAAGAAAAGTTTGAAATGTGTTTGTTGTTCGGGTTTTTTTCTAAATTTTATTTTGAAGGCGTATACGTTTTACAACCCCTGTTACAGCATATTCGTAAAATGTTTTAATGGAGGATATCCAAGAGCGCTTTGTGTATATCTTTCTTTTTGTTGGGAGTATTTCCACATGCAAATCGCGCGCTTTCAGGAAAAATTCGCTAACTTTCAGTGGATAATTATTATAAATCTCTTACAGTCTTTATTTTATCGTCTCATATTAAGGATTTGTGGAGTTCTGAAAGAATAATTTGCGCGATTTATTGGTGTTGCAATTGTTGACTTTCAAAACGAATTTTCTGCGTTTGTTTTTGAGAAGGTTCACCTTACATTTTATTCCTTTTCTCCCACAGGTAGCTGTAACAGCGCACTAATTTCGGAGGCTCATCATTTCCGGGTGCTCGAGCCTGATCAGGTTAGTAGGTCCATTAAATCTGGAGCTGGATTCTCCGTATTTTATCGTGTAAGACATTCCAATACACTGGTATCAAAATGTTAACCCAGTAACTCTTTAAAATTGTTGAAGACCGTGCGCCTTTTCGAAGCTGTAATTCTGTCGCCTGTGTAACTGCAGTTTTATGAGCGCTTTACTAATTTTTTAGCGCTAAGTGATGAGCGGCAAAGGCGCAAGCATCTCGCGGCAGCCAGCTACGAAGGCTACAGTTTTGCTATTCTGGAAGTGTGAAATTGAGAGTGTATGTGATACACAACGTATAATGTAGAATGCATGAATTTGTTCGTAGTACGACCGCTATCAGAGGTTTGGAACCGAGGAGTATGTATTGAAAGAGGGTGGTGTGCTATGTCCAGGGCGTGGCTGCGGAATGGGCCTTTTGCCAGCACCAGGCATGCGCTGTATCAGGTGTGATTATTGCCAGGTAACTAAATATGCACATGTGAAAATAACTCCACGAGTTGTAAGGCAAGGATCGATGCTCAGACGAAATTTCACCCGGTACAAACTCTTAGGGCGAAAACAACATGTATAATTACCTAGATGGTTACGCTGTCTTCACTGATGAAAAGCTGTTCTCTCACCACGATTTCTACAGAAGGGATAAATAACTCCCTTCCCCATCTCTCTTATCCTCTGCGGGAGGAATGTGAGCCCGTCACTGCTCATCCCACCTTGCGAAGCACCAATTCAGTTTCCTATCTGACAAGCAAGAGCCCCACGAGGGCGTGGGGTGGAAAGAAGCGAAACCAATTACGTCTGATGGAAGGGGTTTTTTTTGACCTTGTTAGTAGTCGTATCGTACTGGGCGGACCTGTCTTTCGCAAGCATGCCATACAGTTTCCTTTTGCTCTTTATTTCTAGTTTGAGTTCTGTAAAGAGTGCAAGGAGCCCTTTCAGCGAGGTCACTCGTGCAATCAGACGCAGTCAAATCCAACAACAAATGCCAGGGCTAGTGTAAGTATACATCGAATCCAAAACTTGTAACAGTCCACACCTCTTTTGGTAGGAACCAACGATTGTATAACCGTCTAACGCTTGCTGCATACTCCATGTATGTGCAATGAAAGTTTTTCACATAGAAAGGGACTGGAAAACAGTCGAGAACTATGAAGGGAGAGAAGAGAACTACTTACGAGATCTTGAGAGTTTCTGAAGGGTCAATAGGAATGAAAACGCCTGAGCGTGCGGTTGTCTTGGACAGCAGTTTTGTCTGTTTTGCGCTTCCTCTTTGCCTCTCTGCTTTATTATGATGGATACTCTGAAGGATTGTGATTTAGTGTTTCACGAGTGAACCTTGAAAATTGTGTTGTGTGGTTTTGTTTATGTTCTTTAAGGCTTGTTAACTTTGATTATCAATGCTCAAATTTAACTTGGTCTCTTAAAAAGAGGTGTATAGAATCATATCGATCTCCTCCTTTTCAGAATTACCGAGTCAATTTAGAAAACGCGAGACGAGCGCGCTGGGAGGCTGAGGCGAGACAAGTGATTGAGCAGATCAGCAAGAAGTGCCCCGGATGTCAGACAAATATTGAGAAAAATGGTGAGTAAAGGGGAACTCTAATTGATGTGACTCTTCCCAACAGTTTAAACCTCAAAAATAACATTTTTGGTGGCTTACCCCACTGGAAGGCCGAGCTGAAAAACGTGTTAACGTGTCACCAACTTTTGCGTGCTCACGTACGAAATCTTAAGCAACACTGTTGACTGCAGCAAAAGGGCAGAATTTTGTAAAAACTGAACAGCGGCGAGGTTTTCTTCCCTTGATGTGAAGTTAAAAAGACTTTCGCTCCAGACGGTCCAGCAGCAGAGTATATGGCGTATTCTGAGCGCCACTTTCTTGAGTGCTAGTTGAAACTTTCCGCTGAAAAGTAGTTCAGTTGCCAAAATTCAGGAAAATACCTCGGTGTATTCATAGTATGTACAATCAATTCTGTGACCAAGGCAGACCAGAAGGTTTTTTTTTGTTACCTTTTTTTGGATCTGGTCTTTCTCTCAACTGTTCGGGGAGGGGAGTGGACTCATTTCTCAAAAAGCGGCTGATAATTCGAACAAAAAGTGGTAATCGATTTGTATTTTTGTCTCATTTAAGGTGGATGTAATCATATGACGTGTTCTCGCTGCCACTTTGAATGGTGCTGGGTTTGTTTAATTCGTTGGAATCCCGATTGTCAGGGCACTCACTGGTTTAGGGTGTGACCGCCATGTCACCCAATCTCGTTAGGATGAGATGCTTACATTACAAAGAATTTGCTAGTCTAGGAAAATCTTTGGAGATCTAGAGTAGAAGGAGAAATGAAAATTAGGTGTATTTTTTGCCAGTTATTTAACAGGTTAGAACTTCAATCGAAAAGTAGCTGTAGAATAAATGGGTAAGTTTTTTAGAAACTACTGTAGAAACGGAAAGGGAAACGTGTGTCGTCTGTCAGTGAAACGAACTGTGTGATGTTCGTTCACACTAGTTCAAATCGCATTATAATTAGTGCAGACTAAAGTTGAGGAATGCATTGGAATAGAAAAATTGTTTTAAGTAGGAAACTGCATGTAAGGTTTTAGAGTAACTTAAGATTTAGTTAAGATTCGCGAAGTGATTTATAAGAGACCGTAATATGTTCCAAGTAGACACATTTGCGTGGCAACCGTATTAGAAGAAAGTCCCTGTATTCGATGCTTCAGTTAACAAAATTTGATACCGTTAACTTGCTTCATCTCAGCAGTGCTCATTGCTTAATTTTAAGATATTTTTAATCTTCCAAAACTTTCTACTGTAACGTGGATAGCTGTAAGCATACCAGGTAAAACTTGATATATAATGTCCTACTTCGTAACTGATGAACTTGTATCTAATTTTTTTTTGTTTTCAAATAAATCAATTATTTTAACAAAGCGTTCGTTTAGGACCAAAAAAGTTTTTTATCCCGCATTATGTAGCAGTTAAGCGTTACACTGCGTTGTGTGATTTCCTACACTGTACCACACTTACTGTACTACTTTTGAAGTTCAAAAGTTTCCAGTGCATCAGTAGCATCCACGTTGTTTAAAAAGAACTACTTTAAAAAGTCCAGGAAGAGGATAAGACCTTACTTAATTATGCTCAGCAACTTTTGCCGGAGAAACGTTTGGCGTTTGGAGCAGCCATTTGTAGTTCTAGCAACGTCGAGCACATATCAAGCACCAAAAATTAAACTATTTCATCCATAACTTCAATATCTTCGAATTTATTGAACGTTTAACAATCTTTTGAACACATGACTAGTCACTCGACGACGTTTCACAGACCTTTTGCTTTCCGTTAGACTTGGGAGTAACCTTTAACTCTGTTCATATTTGTGAGCAACTTTAGCGCTAGGTTTCCGAAACTTAGCTTTTAAGAGTTGCTCTTTAGTAGAGCTATTTTTCTTGATTAATGTTAGAAATCATCGTAGAAAACGAAAAATAAATCTTTTAATTAACGTCAATGCAAAAATATCAAGAAATTTAGGTAGCAACCAATGAAATTTACGTAGCCGCTTTCCGGATTTTTGAAATGTTTTAGCAACTCTTTGGTATAACAGTGAGGCGATTTCCGGCATTTTACGAGCACCGTCCCTTCAAGGGCTTCCGTTTTAGGTTGCATTTGACCCAAGGAGAATCAGTATTATAGGTAACCTTTATGTAGCCAATTTTTTTATGTAAGCGTTTACATGAAAATAGTATAGCTTGGCTGGCCCTCTACCAACACTACCCAGCCGTGAAACCTACGTCGAGATCCGAGTGACAACAAATTGTCCGCTTTGGTATTTGTCTCTCCATCCGACCGCAATCACTTTTGTTTGCTTTCTGCATTCGTAAATTTGAATTCTCCATCATTATTATTCACATCTATTGTCCATATCCACAGGATTTTTATCGGTGGAAATGGAAGAGGTTATCCTCGAGAGAAACAGCTTGCTTCTACGAATAAGCTTCGCTCCTCTTATACCTTTGTTGGGAAAGGGCTGTGGATTCAGCCGAAAACTTCGAAAGCATCAATATAACCTGGTTTTTCGGATACCCTCGGAAAAATATACAACTGTTGACGATTGTTACCAATTTATTCCCACGATTAGTTAGGCGGACAACTCTTTTAGTCGCCGGCGTACTAGCCGGAAGTTACCGAAGAACTTCCGGCGCATGTGTGTGATGCGGTCAGCAGCGTGCCGGTGAACTAGGCAACGGAATAACGAGGGAAAATTATTCCCGCTTGGATGAAATAGTAAACATCGAATTGTTTAACCAAATGTGATCGCGTCTACCACGATTCTGCAACCCGATCCTTTCAAGAATGCACGAGAAAACGGATATGTTTTGCCCTTTGTGCTACAGTAATTACGGGACTGGATTTCCTCAGAGAATTCCGAGAGAGCTCGATTGTAGACATACATTTTGTACAGGTGAATATTAAATGTTGTATGAATTGTGACTTGTCTTGGGTGAATATGGAATTCAGATTAGGCTTTCGCCCACAAAATTCAATTGAATGATCCTCCGTGTTCTAAAATCATCGTCTTTGCAGTGGAGTAGATATGACCGTTTTGGATGAAAATCAGTCAATCGCGGTGTAGCATAGTTATAATTGTTGTTGACGAGACTACTCCAGTAAACAAATTAAACAGAATAACGTTTTAAAGGGATTCGATTTTTGTACCCAAATAAAAAGTAAAGACCTCCATATGGTTGATCTTGCTCCGGTTTGGGCAAAGGGAAGTTAGAGAAGAAAATTAGCCTAAGTTTTGTGGTGTAGACTTGTAGTGTTTTTCCAATTTTCCATGGATACATGGGCACTTAAAATATTAACACACAGAAGTTGCTTGCGTTAATAATTTAACATTTCCTTAGCTATTTTGTGGTTTTGTAACTTTGTAGTTTTTTAGTTGAATTGTGAAAATTCATCCTGGATGCCAAGGAAATCTTTTCGTGCTCTCTCTTAAAAACACATATTTTCTCGCGACTTTAACGCTTATTATATGCAAATGGTGTGTTCGGCTTTTGTCTCGAAAACCTACTCCAGCATGCAGTGATTGTCAATGGTTTGATTAGTTAAGATCTGCATTGTTGAAATAAACCTATATTCCCTAAACCTATACAATTGGTGAAACTTATCAGATTGCGCAGGGTGATTTAGATTAAAGTTTTTTGACAAATCAGACATCATGCTGATCCAAGAAATTACCACTATACATCTTTCACTCAAATTTCTTTGCTTCTCTTCAGTTTTGTTCAATAATAAATTGGTCCATAACACGGTCCAATATCAATATACTATCACATTTCCTCAAATCACCAACCTAAAGAGTTTTAATTTATGGATTGGAAATTATTTGTGTTTGGCAACAACAGTACAGTACTTTGTGCTGTATACTGAACAAAAATCTGTTCTCTTAATGGCTGACTCAAGTCTATCATTGATGTCTCAATGTAAAGCCAGATTTTTACAGGTTTATGTACCAATCATTTTGAACTCCTTCTCCCCCTCAGGTAACCCACAGGCATTTGACTGTTGTCCATGCCCAGGGAGTTGGGTATTTGACACAAAAAGCCTTCTCAGGGTGGAGAATTTTAACCCTGTCGAGGTGGGGTGGGAAATCTGAGCCCAAAGAGTTTGAAATTTACAGAAGAGGTGATATTTCCTTTTTTTTAATTTTGGACAGAGTGCCTTCTCAAGCTACAAGAACTTCAGGGCTCAGTCATAGAATGTTCTTCTTGTAAACTGCGCACCCTCTTACCTGCCAATGGTGTAGATGGACTTGGTAAAAACATGGATCTCTTAAGAGCAGTATTACAATCTGAGGAGGAGGAACAGAAATTGTGCAACTTTTGCATTCAGAAAGTTTACCCTCCTAAACCAGCGACATTTCATTGCTCAGATTGTGAAGTATTCATGTGTGGTAGTTGTTCTGACAACATCCACTCACAGTTGGAGTTCCGTTGCCATGACATTAATAGGGCAACTGGTGTTAAAGATGGTGTGGGGGATGATACAAGCACTTCTCAACCTTCATCAAGTCTTTCAACTTTAAGTCAACGCTCATTAGGACTCAGACCAGGATTAAATAACAGACCATCAAGCTCGTTACTGAATTATTCAGCAATACCTGGTAACATATTTAGAAATTTGACAGTCAAATTTTATTACACCCAGAATGATATGTTATTTTGAGAAGTGAAATAGTTTGTTTATAATACAGCAGATTTTAATGAAATCTATTTACTTTCACTTATCAGTAAAAGCCAGGTAGAGCTCCAGAGGATCACCTCCCAATGGCAACTTGAAAGCATAGTTGTTTGAATTATCTGAAAATTGCAGTTGTTTGAGAGGTCTGAAAAATGGTTGACAGCACTGCATAGGGAATTTGAATGATGTTTCTTGGCATCCTCAAATTTGGCAATTGTTGAAAAACTGAGTTCCCAGCTCCCTCTTCTGTGGCTTAGGATTGATTTGTTTCCTGGTGCCAAGGGATTTCTTCAGGTCTTCCTCCCATCCTCCCACACAGACAAACTCCAAATTACATGGGGATCTGGAATCAGTGGGAGATGATCAACCTCATGGTTGTGCTGCTACAAATATCCAATTAATTTTTATTTATATTTTGGATACTTTAGAATGCCCCACTCACAAAGAGAAGACCAAGTACTACTGTCGAAATTGCAGATGTCTGTGCTGCGCATCCTGCCACAGATACGGCAGCCATAAAAACCACAGTTGTTTCCAGGTCCATGAGGCTGAAGAAAACGAGAGAAAAGCACTTGTGAAATTACAAACACAAGTTGAACAGCGTGGTGCAAAAATTATAAAGGCTAGAGGAGAAGTACAACAAACTATTGAAGGAGTGAAGAAGAATACAATTGAAGTAAAGGACATAGCGCGGAGATACTACAGAGAGCTGCGTGCAGCCATTGATCAAGCAGAGACAATTTTGATGGAGGATATCAACAAGAGAAGTGATGTGAAGCTGAAAGCTTTAAATGAACAGCTCAGGTAAAATGTTGTAACAGTTTAAAGAAGTGTGAACCACTTAAAAACATGATTATAGCAGAGTTTTTGTTGTAGGGCACTGGTTGTTATAAAGCAGTTGGTTTTTTGGGGAATGGAAAGTGAGATGGATTTTAATTTCACTCCTGTCCCCCTTCTCTTTCTACTTCCTGTTCTATTAGAAGCACAGTCTTTCATTAAGTTTTCTTCTTAAGATCTCATTTAATGTGTCACCAAAGATGTAAAACGAAGAATATTTACACCATCATACACTAAAAATGTCTGAAATTAATTATATATGTTATCCTATGTAGCTGCTTATTGGCTCCAGTTGCTGTGCTAACAACAGTTGTCATGGCTGTAATTACTAGTCTGGTATCCCTTTTGATAAACATATGAAACTTTGTTATTGTTGTTGTTTTTTTTTAGTTTTTTAAGTTTTTGATTTTATTCTTCTGGCACCCTAAGATTTCTTGCTGGAGGTTTGGGTGCCATACAAGAAAAACTGAAATGTTAAGAAGTTTCTTTGGTCTTGCTTTTTACCACGCTTTTTGTTTGGTTCAGAAACTTGTGCCAGTTTCTCAACCAATCAAATGCACAACCTTGACCAGTTGCAAGTAGTACATGTTTTAAGCTCTTTGAAGATATCCATTAATGAGTTCCTCTTTGGCTAAATGCTTTCAGTCTTTTAAAGTAGTCATTGTGATTAGTTTGTTGTCATACCAATTGAATGGCGCAGTATACTGAGGGTTAGGTCAAAACTGTGAGCTCTTTCTTTTTGTAGTCAAATGATTGAGATCTCTAGCCTGACGACCACTGCATGTAGAAACTGTGACAATGCTCTGAGTCTGGACTACTACGAAATGCTGATGCTAAAGAAAGACGTGGAAATAGAAATAATGAGTGTACTAGAAATGTTATGTGAGATAAACCCTGTGGCGGAAGCTGATCTGGGCTGTCAGTTTCCTAATCACGAAAAACTTTTGAGTAACATTCGAAGCTGTGCGAAGCTTGTTTTACGTAAGTATCTGGATTTTTAGTCCTTTTTCTGTAAATTAAGTTACTTTACTCGTAGAGCAATTATGTAATTAAGTTACTTTACTTATAGAGCAATTATGCATGAACGTCGAAAATAATTCGAGATTGCGTCTGTTTTGCCTGAAAGCAGTTTTCAGTTGAGGGTAAAAAGTAATACAGGAATGATTTGGTCTTACTTTACTACGCTCTGCATTTGGTCTACTGGCGCCACTTTCTCAACCAATCAGATTCAAAACTAAAACCAATCGCGTTGAAATCGCGACTTGGTCACTCGCGTTTTCCCGCGCTTCAGGCAGTTTGATTATTTTAACTTTGGATTCTAATTGGCTCCTTGCAATATTTTCAATCATTTTAAATATTCTTTGTTCTGATTGGCTGTTGTGGCCATTTTGGTTTCATTTTCGACGCTCAATCGAAATACACACTGTTTTTGCAACACTTATTGACTGGTTTAGAAAACTCGCGCCACCCTATCACCACCCTCTGTTAACTGAGCTCATTATGGCTGGTTTCCGAAGTGATCTGTTGTTAGCGAATCTAAGGAAAAAATTGAAGCCACCTAAACTATTAGATTAAAAGATATCTTCTCGCGTTTGTCAGCCATCTAAAGTTCCTCTAGTTCGTAACTTGCCGTGCTCGGCACTGGAAGTTTTCAGTGTTAACGCTCTTTGGTCGACCGGGTGGAATCAGGGTCCTTCCAAATCCTAGACGTCTCTCTGATCATAAAAAAAAAGATGAAAGACGAAAGTGAATAATTGTAGATGGAAAGAAAATTGAAAGCGACTGGTGCGCAAAGGAGGAAGGGAATGTGACAACTTTACTTCTTTCTTGTCCCCATCGCCTATCGCTTTTTGCGCTCGTCACCAGTCGCTCAACGGTACGATCACCAAAAGTTTCAAGGGACACTGGGTTGAATTACAAGTGCTTGGCGTATCCCCGAACTCCTACGATGGATTGAGTTATATCTATTTCTTTACTGGTCGTCGTGAGCGGTTCATTCTTACAAAGTTTACAAAGAAAAAACCTTTTGGTCTTATCATTTGTGAACCAACCATTTCATTTTACATTTCATTTCCCATTACGCAGCTCCGGGGCCTCCAGAGAAGCTGACGTGTAAAATAACAGACAATTACAACGTGCATGTGAAATGGGATCCGCCAGAAGATAACTTGTTCCTGTATCCAGTACTTTGTTATATTCTGCAAAGCAGCTCAGGTAAGACTGAAGGAGGAAAGATTTGTAATTTATCATCACTGTGAGAGTGGGTTTTGGTTGAGAAAGAAACGTTTTGAGCATTAGCCCTTTTTTAGAGCGAATGAGGAAGGCTAACGCTTGAGGCATTATTATTTGAAAGTGTTTGCTAAATCTGTTGTCTTTTCTTTTAGGTCCTGATAATAGTTTTGTAACTATCTACAAAGGGAAGGAGTCCTCCCTCACAATAGACAAGATTGCAGCTAATTTAGCCGTCGGTAAACAAGTGCAGTTTCGTGCATGTGCTCTAAACCTGATTGGGCAGGGGCCTTGGGGGTACCCTTACGGGATCAAAATACCCGAGTGAATGATGACGTCACTCCTCAGTAACTGCCTTTTACTTAAGTCGGCGACACTATGAAGGAGTTCTAGGAGATTTCTTCGACCATTCCTGTGCGTAAAGAAGCAATTTTGTCGCTTAGATAAAAGAATATTCACCATCACTTTCAGAAAATCTAAACACTCAAACTCCACGTCCTTTTCACTAATGGCATGCTTCTTCGCTCGTCCTCATCTCTCTTCCGGCGAAGGCCAATGAGAGAATACTGGGGACCGCCAGTAAGGTCTTCCTTTACCGTGTGCTGTGCACCGCGGAATTTTGTTCCGACAAAATAAAGGAACACCTGATCGTGTGTTGTGAGATTTATTATTAGCGTACCTAAAATTATTTAGATCAGCACAAATTTTCTGTCGCATGAATCAATACGGAGAGGATATGAGGAATCAGTGTTCATACATAGCCAACGAGAGTTTAAAGATTAAAATCAGAAGTTTATCATATTTTCGTTTCCCTGATTTTGAACTTCATCTTCCAAATTTATTAAAAACGAAACGAAGTAAGAAAGACTCTTAGATCGCAAATATTGAAATATTTATTTTTAACGTGGTTAAGCATGATATGAAGGTCACGGAAATTAACTTGTAAATGTTAATGATTTTTTGTAATGTTTCAAAGAGATGGAACCAACAAAAAATGGTTTTCACCGTACGTTTGCTTTTCTCATAACAAAATGAACATCTCTCCTGTGTCAAAGTGCAGTAAAATAAGCTGCATGAAATAGTCATTAGGAAAAAGGGAACATACAGAAAGGTTACCTGTTGGAAGCTTTCAGTCAATGAAACGAAGCGCGATAGTAAACTCGCCTCTGAACTCCACCGCTACTATTGCCCAAGAAAAAGAACATGTCGGTCACTAATTCAGTTTTATCCTGTATGGCTACTTCATTTTCCTAAGTGGAAAACTGTATTTTTGCGGATCATCATATCAGTGAAAACAGGTTTCAGTCGGGATATCTTAGGTGTGAGCAACATAAAGTTGCTGCAGAGTTTGTTAATAGTCTCCATGATTCCTCTTTTTAGCGATAGAAAGAGAAAATTAAATAAATGGAAAATCCACAGAATAGTGCGTGCCATTAAGTTTACTTGGTGTATGCATGATTGTCGCGTCCTGCGAAACTCTCTCCATGATAAATTAGAACCTAGGTCTTCACCGCCACGTTACATCATCCACCGCCATCTTGTAAATGGATTTGTGAAGGAAAAAAACCTCTAGAAAAATCAGTTTACACTATAGACTGAAGAGTACAATTACATAGTGATGGCTGCAGACAATGTATCATCTCAGACGACAACTGGACAGCCTCATTTGGCGAAGCAAGATCTAACAAAATTGGTAAAGATAGTGTTTCGTCTCTTGTAGACAATCACGTGTAGTGTTAAATATTCTGTTTGATAAAAGGTTGATAGTTTTGAGTTACGTTTGTTCATATTTTTCTTTACTTTATTAGGATGTATCTGAGCTAAATCCTCTCACTCCCGAAGTGATCAGTCGTCAAGCAACAATCAACATCGGTAAGATATCAATATACACTACGTAAAATATTTAAATTTGTTAAATAGCACCTATTTTATGATCAGAAACCACAAAAAAAAGAAAGTTACATGGTGTTTTCTTGGTATTTAGAAAAATTTGTTGTGTATTGCATCAGAATTACTTTCTCCATAAGGTTTTACATTTTTAATTTTTTTTTGTAGGAACTATCGGCCATGTGGCTCACGGGAAATCAACAGTTGTTAAAGCATTATCCGGAGTACAGGTGATTTTCGTTTCGTTATCGTACTTGTGTGATTATTCCAAAACAATTTAAGCTTTCTGCTGGTGTGGGTATTACTTGCATGTGGCTGACTTTGCAAGTAACTTTTGAACCATGTAACTGAAGATCATCTGTCAGAGTGCACACTGATCAGAAAAAAGATTGGCCAGCAGTGAGACTCGTATGTTAACTGCATTAAGGCTCATAAGTACTCCCTCGAGAACTCTGACACCAACTTGTAATGAAAAAATTGTTGACACCCCTGTTAGATAACTGATAACAGTTATACACCTTTCAACTCTTCTGCCCCAAGCATGATTACATGATGCTAAAACCTGCTGAGTTACAACACCAACCTCTTGTCAGCTCATTGCCCTGCCAACTGGCTTCTTGTACTCAGTAGAAAAATCAAGCCATTGTATTTTTAACGACTACAAAAGCGCAGTATAAAATTATGATTGAACTAAGTATTTATTCTTTTTCAGACTGTGAGGTTTAAAAATGAACTTGAGAGGAATATTACAATCAAGCTAGGATATGCTAATGCAAAGGTAAGCTGGTAACATTTTGTTCAGATTTCTTGGGTTTGATGTTACTGCTGCTTCTTTGAATGCAGCAGTAACTTCTGTCGGACAGCAATTGTTGGTATATAGTAATCAAATATTTATAGAAGTCAGAACATGGTGACCTCGTAAGCTGTCTTGTTGAATTGAAATTGTTTGGAAAGGCAGTTGTTTATTACTGTTGAAGATGCTGTGGTTAATTTTTCCAGCACCATACTGTTTGAACACTAAAGGTAAAATTCCAGTCTAAAAGATTTACTCTCCACTGCATATTGGTATTTCAAAGTCAAATAAAACCTTTCACTCCCAGGATCTCAGCATGAAAAGTTGAAAAATTGTGCTACATCAGTATGAAATATGGATTTAATCTGCACATTGGGGAAACTTTGAAGAAAAATTTTATATGTTGAAGAGACGGCATTTTACCATTTGAATCCACGAGTTATGCCCAAAAGAGATGCTTAATTTGTGAAGCAAGTAAGGTCCAAAATATGATACCTTGAGTTAAACAGAGTAACCCTATTTGATGGAATGATGGAACAATGGAATGACACAATCGCACAATGGTGGAATATCCTATAATAGGGAATACCTTGTTGTATTTCACAAAATTTTCACAAAATTCTCACAAAAATGTGATTGTAATGAAATCAGAAAATAAT
Source organism: Pocillopora damicornis (assembly GCF_964200805.1). Lineage (NCBI taxonomy): Eukaryota > Metazoa > Cnidaria > Anthozoa > Scleractinia > Pocilloporidae > Pocillopora > Pocillopora damicornis. The sequence goes on from NC_142677.1 coordinate 23,080,302, forward strand.
TTGTAATTATAAATAAGAAGCAGAGCTTAATAATTATTTAAGCCTAGCAGTTAAGGAAACCATAAGACTTCTTAGCAAACCTCTTTAAATTATTATCATATTGCTATTGTTATCATCATTATTATTGTTAATATGATGATTTGTTACCATTTAGTTATTGGTTGAATATCAATTAGACACTTCATTCTTGAATCATCTTTCTCTTATGAAACAGGGTACCCATAAGTAAGATGTAGCAGGTTTTGTGTTTTGCATGTGAATACAAATCTTCTGCAGTGCTACCCTCTAGTGTCTTTATCCAACCTCCATTTCAGTTCAATGCTAAAAAATTGCCACATGCAGTCTCAGACTGCCTGTTTTATCCATTGGATAATGTTCTATGCCCTCTAAACAACTGGGTCAGTGGGATTATTATCTGGTTAATACCTCAATATATTGTGTTATTCACAGATCTACAAGTGTGAGAGCATTTCATGTCCAAGGCCTGGTTGCTACCGTTCATCTGGCAGTGCAAGAGAAGATGTATTCCCTTGTGACAGAATGGGATGTAATGGGAAATTTAGATTAGTTAGGTGAGAGTTTAAGTTTAATGGGAGTAAGTAATTGCACTTTATACTGAAATTAATGGTGATATCATTGCTTAGAAAACAAGGAAGATATTCAGGAGACTCCAAACTCATGATTAGTAGATCTTTAACAGTCAATTGATTTTCTCTCTTAAGCACTTGTTACTCGATGTAGCTGGATGACACACAATATTTTTACTTGGACCTTCAGCTTTGGAATTCTCCCTCTTGTGAGCAATATTATCAGCCTTAACTTACTTTGTTGGTGTGGCAGACATGGTGCACAGCGATCAGCATGTTGGACACTGACCCACAAAGTGCCTCTATCCATTCAGGAGAAAAAATAGCACTGCTCTTGGTTACTTCATGCTATAAACAGAGATCTAAGCTCAAATTATCTTTAGGTCACTTTTTTGGCAACCTAAAGTCATCAAGAAAATAATTGAAAAAAAGAGGGATGTAGAGAAAATGGCATTATTTTTCCATTAAAATTTATATTTTATAGTGTCTGCTTCATGCAGATCTAAACAACACTTGTGGTTCCATTTTTTTTTTTTCAGACATGTGTCATTTGTTGATTGTCCTGGCCACGATATTCTTATGGCAACAATGTTGAATGGTGCAGCTGTCATGGATGCTGCTCTTTTACTTATAGGTTGGTTTTCAACTTTGTTTGTTCTTTATTGATTTCTTGACACTGTCCGGAGAATCATTTACAAAATAAAATGTTTCTACCTGTGGAGACAAGATTGCCTCCAAACAAATTAATGACAGGAATTGTAGCTTCATCCAGGTAAGAGTTTGAACAGTTGGATAAAATCAATGGGAAGGTTATGTGAGGATATGAGTGACAATAATGCTTTCAAATCGACTTATGGTGGATCAGTGAAATATGAGATTTTGAATTTCATTGCTCAAAAGTTCTCCAAGTTTCAAAATTAAGTGTTATCATATCATGTAGATGTTCTTAGCATCTAATGTGACATCTATAATTTCTTCATTGTTTCATTTAAGTTAATGTTGAATATTCTTTGTTTCTTTCATCCAAGCTGGAAATGAATCTTGTCCTCAGCCCCAGACTTCAGAACATCTGGCAGCCATTGAAATAATGAAGCTTAAGCATATAATAATCCTTCAGAACAAGATAGATCTTGTCAAGGAGAGCCAAGCTAAGGAACAGTATGAACAGATTCTCCAGTTTGTTCAAGGTGAGAATACATGGTTGATAAAAACTGTTATCTTTATTCCAGTGAGGAACCAGGCAGGCTCTTCGTTTTGCATCAATGCTTTGAGAATTTAGTACTAAATCTTGATGGCCCGAGACATGGTAGAGCTCGGCAAACTCAAACTCTGTTAACTTCAACTCCCTGCTTACTAGAACAAAATACAATTTACTATCTTCTTAACCAAACCCAGTTAATTCCAACTCCTTGCTAACTCAAACTAATTTTAATTTCACTTGGCTCAGATTTACCTTGGTAATTGGAAACTTTGTGTAAAAGTGTTGGTTGTTAACATCAAAGTGTCAGAACATGGCTGATTACATTGCAACCTTTGATTGAAGATAGGCAAACTTCCCAAACTAACTGTTCAAATAAAAAAGCTGTTATAAAACAAACTTAATGTATGAAAATGATGATTCATTGTGCAAGAATGGTAAAAACATGATTGCTCATTATTTACAGTAAAAAAATTAAATTCAACACCTATCCTAATAACTCAAACCACTGCTGACATACCCCTTAGGAGTTCAAGTTAGCAGGGTTGTACTGAAACAAGGCATTGCTGGATACTAACATGTACATCTTCTTTATTTTGTTTTTTAGGAACAATAGCAGAAGGAGCCCCAGTGGTTCCAATTTCAGCACAGCTCAAGTACAACATTGAAGTCATTTGTGAATACATCTGTAAGAAGATTCCAGTACCTGTCAGAGATTTCACGTCCAGTGCTAAACTCATAGGTATGCAGTGGTGTTTAGTAAAAGAGTTCTGTTGATAGAAATGCAATGATTGGTGATTACATACTAGAAAATCATGTCTTTTCCATGATATTTCTTATAAAACGTTGTCATTACTAGAATTTTTTTGTTCTGTTGTTTAGTTATCAGATCTTTTGATGTAAACAAACCAGGCTGTGAAGTGGAGGAACTCAAAGGTGGTGTTGCGGGGGGGAGCATACTGTGTGGAGTTCTTAGAGTGAGTACATGATGGAAACTTTTTCCATTTTCTTAAGGTATTGTTGTTTATCAGATAGACTGTCCAAAATACTTACAAACCTTTTTTCATTTCTTCATATATTTGCCCTTTATCATAGGAAATTAGCATCAGAGATAGTCAACTGGTCAACTGATCAATAAACTTTGACAAATTTTTATCAGTCTAGTACATGGGTGATCAAACAACCTTTTGAAGTTTTTTGTTCTTTTTTGAGTATACCAAGATCAAAATGATTGGATGCAATCCATGAAAGCTGGTGAAGAAGACACTTGCAGCATGAATGTGAAGGTTTTGATTTTCTGTTTATTGGTAGGTGAGCCAAGAAATAGAAGTGAGGCCAGGTATTGTTTCAAAGGACAGTGAGGGGAAACTGCAGTGCCGTGCCATTTTCTCTCGCATTGTGTCTTTGTTTGCTGAGCAGAATGACCTTCAGTTTGCAGTGCCGGGAGGCCTTATCGGTAGGATAATTCAGATGTGTAAACTCCTTCCAACTCATGACCAGTCATAAATTTTGGAAACTGTTTGTTCAACTTGTAAATCTTTTATTAGGTGTTGGCACAAAGATTGACCCGACATTATGCCGAGCAGACAGGATGGTAGGACAGGTGTGTATCAGATTTGTGATATAGTTAAGAATGTGGTTACAGACCAAGTAATCTTGTTTGAGGCATCACTTTTTCGGTCTATAGTCTACACTATACAAACCAATATTTTTAAAATATATCACTGAATTTAAATATTTTACTTAAAGAATGTTTCCAAGGCTTTAAGAAGAAATTGATTTTCATGCCCTTGGGTTTAAAAGGGATCCTATTTTGATAACTGTTTGTTGTCGAGCCAGGTTTTGGGTGCTGTTGGGACACTTCCTGAGATTTACACAGAGCTTGAAATCAACTACTTCCTGTTGAGAAGACTGCTGGGAGTGAGGACTGAAGGCGACAAGAAGGGAGCTAAGGTATTGCACAGGGAATTACAACTCGAATGTTAAATCATAAATTTCTCAATTTATGTTTTGATTAACTGGACAACATCATGAACATACTCCACTTCCTCATACAATTTCCATTTGAATGGAAGTTTTAACATATAGGAAGCCTGTTCCAGGCGTTCAGTTAATAAAACGGAGCGAAATAGTAAACGGAACGAAAAACCAGAGAGGTTTGGGTCCGGTTGAGTTGAGTTTAATCACGCGCCCCGACCCAAGCCTCCCTCGGTTTTTCACTCCTCCGCCACTATTGAGCTTCGTTTTGCTTACTAAACGCCCGGAACAGGTTAACAGACTATATGTGTGTAGTTACTCATGTTATGAGAACTCAATTAGAGTTTAAAAAATTATCTGACCTGTGGGATTCTGATTACGTAATTACGTGGTTGTGAGTGTTGTTTATTGGAGCTTTGTTTTCTGCAGGTACAAAAGTTGACTAAGAATGAAGTGTTGATGGTGAACATTGGTTCGCTGTCCACTGGAGGTCGTGTGTTGGCAGTCAAAGCAGATTTGGCCAAAATAGTTCTGACTCAACCCGTTTGCACTGAGATCGGAGAGAAGATTGCGCTTAGCAGAAGAGTTGAAAAACACTGGAGGTTTGTTTATTTTTATCATTCAAATACGCTTACAATGTGTGTTCCTTGCATGTCTACTGCCGTTGCCGTTTTATAAACCAGAAAGTTTACACCTAAGGCGACCACTTTTTTCCCTTCACTCTAATTACTGTTACAATCGAAGCACATTTAGTCGAGTGTTGAAAGTAAGTCGGGATTGCAATGAATACTTTGCTTTGTGATTGCTTTACAAAACTTCTGCCACCTTCTCTACCAATCAGATGCAAGACTAGAACTATTCGCGACCATGGTTTTCCCGCGTTTTAGGCTGTTTAAGTTTGAGTGCTCATTGGCTTAATGTCTTGCTGTCATTGTTCTGATTGGTCGGTGTGGTTCCTTTGAATTTGGTCTCATGACCCTCAGTCGAAACGCGCTTTCCGTGGCTCTGGTCCAAAATTTATTCCAAACGAGCAGGAAGGAATGTGATGAAAATTTAGAGACGGGCGGTCAGATACAAGTTTGCAATCTTGCAACTTGATGGTGAAAGTCTCTTTTTCTGATTTCCTGGCTCAGTAGATCCCAGTCCCATACCCTTAAGTTAAAGGCAAGAAAGACAGAATTTCCCTGAAATGGCTGTAAAAAGTGGTACCTAAATCAGCCTGCTAGGATAATAAGTGAAATAATATGATGCAATTATCTCTAAGAGATGCGACTAAATTTTATTTTATTTTTTAAGTGGGGGGAGTTATCAGCAGCCTTGCAGACGTTATCTGTTGTATTTGAATTCGATTTTACCTCACAGCGCCTAAACAAGCTTCACAGCCTCTAATCTAATATCTTTAATTGTTTTATTGTTTATGTTTTAGTCGAGGTCTAAGTAATCTTTCAAGCTAACTAAATAGTCCAGCACTTGAGGAAAAACTTTGACTCGTGAAACTTCTGTTCTACATTTCAGATTAATTGGATGGGGCCAAATCAGACGCGGAGTTACCATCAAACCAGAATCATAGGATAAAGCAGCAGACATTTTGTAGTTTAAGAGAATCGAGTTCAACAAGGAAAGCTTCTGTCAAGAACGTGTTCTGCGAGTGCACTGTGGTCTACTCAGTGAATGTTTTATCTTCGTGTTTATCGATCTTTATGAAAAGAGTCCTGATTTGAATATTTCTTCTATCTAACGTGTGATCTTTCTTGTACAGAAAATACTAGAAGCTTACAATGTTTATGAAATCATGATCTGAATTGTGTGGTTTAAGTGAGATTTGGGAGTCTTTGGTCTTCTTTTGCTTTGTCACGCGTACTTCTCCGTTCTTGGGGACGTCACGCAACACTCTCCATTGACGAAAAAAGCATCGTGACGTCCTGGGTACTTGGAGTGTTGTGTAACAAAGAGATAGGGAACGTTTCGTGCGCAAACTTAGATAACGGCAGCTTAGGAAACCAACGATTCAAAATGTTATAGTTATCGAAATCCTTAGTTAAGGTTATCAGACCTGGTATATCGTAATAAACATGACAATCTATTCTAAATATTTCAATTTCTTTTTTACTGAGACTCATGGGGGGTTTGAACAAATAAAATGTCACTAGATAGGTTCAGTCAAGGGAAAAATACTTTAGTGAGTGGTGCTTTCGAGCTAAGTGGCCATCACTTCCTCACCCTACCCCAGTTTCCATGACAGTCAACGATCAGGAGAACTGCTCCTCCCCACCGGATTGAATGCTAGTCAGTGGTATGTGAACCTTAATCGTTTCGTCAGGGTTTTTTTTTTTGGCAGTTTACCGGAGCCCTTTTGTACCTCTTTGTTCAGAGAGGAACTCCTAGTCAGCCATTAATTTGTAAAAATCTTTATTATTTTTTTTTGCTTCAACTGATATATTGGCGCATCATTTTGCAGTCGTTAAAATCAATTACAAGCTTCCCTGAATTACGTGGTTTATCTATGAGTTGGTCCTTAGTCTACTCTCGATCTGCTTAGGTGCGAGCCACGGAATGCGGAATCGAATGCGGATCGAAGGAAAAATTCGATGCCTGCAGGCATATAAAGTTTTTCAAGACTTGAATGATGTACCGTTTCGCCTCGGCCCAGAGATTCATCAGAAACCTTTCTTGATTTTCTTGGCTCTTCTTATCCTTTTAAGCTTTCACGATAAATACCTCTAACCAATTGAGTTCGAGGTCCCTACTTTAAGTTACAGACCAAGTTTTTCCGCTCGGATTTATTGGCCGCGCGCTTCGAGCTTTGGTCATAAATTCGAGCGGAAAAAACTGGGCTCCGTAAGTTAGGGTTCGAACCAATAGGCTGAGGTTAGTAAGATTTTATTATAACAGAAGGAGAATATTTTAATTCAAACAAATTTTTAGATTTAGCGGGTAGTACGGGATATTTACCAATTGTAGAGCGCGTACTAACTGAGAGGTAGAATGCAATAAATCATTGTTTTAAATTGTGTGCAGAATGTGCGGCATGTCTTTAGGCGAAGAAAAGGGGAAAAAGAACAAATATACGTCTGTTGTTTCTAGATCTGAATAGACCTTCCGACTAAAACAGTATACAGCGCTTTTCGACTGAGTGTCGTAAAACCTAAAACCAAATAAATAACAAAAGCTGATCACAAGAAAGGAAAATACCTTTCAAAGTTAAAAAGCCAATGAGCATTTACAGTAAAGATAACCAAACTGGCTAAAGCGCGGGAAAAGACGGTTGACCAAGTCGAGGTTGGTTTTAGTTTTGCATCTGGTTATTTAAGAAAATGGCGCGACTTTTCTGGACCAATCGCAGAACGAGGCAAGACAAAACCAAAGCAAGTTGAACCCCGAATTACTTTCGACATCAAATTGAATATTGTTCCATGTTGGCTTAATATTTCGTCTTTCATTAAGTTGTTCTTATCATTGAAGATACTGACTTATGAGGGTTCTGTGAATATTTCAACTATCCTGAATTTTTTCTTTATATCTATGGAATAGATGGCAATACCGAATCGGCTCCCAGTAAAAATTTTTTCCCTCTGTTACGTGACAAGCATCGTAATTACTTAGGCCAAGGTTCCACCGAGCGGCTCTAAATGGCTCTATGGAAAAGATGAAACGAGTATGCGCCACGTAATGTGTTCGGTCATAGAACGACTGGACCCTGGACTTCTGATCCGCCCTGGAGAGGAGAGGTCTGGGTTCTAACCTTAGACGGATCATTGTGTCGTGTTTTCAGGCTAGACATTTTAACTCTAAGAGTTCCTTTTTGAACAAAGGGGTAGCACAGAGTTCCGGTAGCACAGCACTTTGTTCCAAGTTTGATATCGAGGCTGTCTATAAATATGTTTCCTGATTTACTGCAAGGTCAAGTTCAGTTTGTACTGATACAACTTCACCAACCATTAGCGGAACGATAAAGCTATTTCAGTGTCTCGTGACACTCAGGAGGATACACTCGAGGCCGTGCAAAGTCTAATGCCTTCGGAGCTGCCTCTATATTGGTTAACTGTTGATAGTTGCTCTAATTAGCGAGTTTCATGCCGTCTCAAGAAATGTTGTGAATCTGCTGAAAATTCATCATGTTTTCGTTTTTCCATAAGTCTAGGCAGCAAAGCTTTTCACTGCTTTGCCTCTGCTTTTAGTATCTATACATTTTTTGGTAGCGGTAGAAACAACGCTCTCCCCATCTCCGAAAACTCTCGAAACTATAATCTTCCCCGTTACAAGTTGCCGCAAATATTGCCGTGCGTTTGTTCGGCCTGTTGTGTAATATTTCGTGCATAACTCGCAGTCTATGTATTATTCAATCTTTTCACCAGATCAAGTCGGCCTGGGTCAAAACTGTATTTATACCTCAATTGTTCCTTTATCACAAGCCAATCACATTTAACGACTAGGAAGGATTTGACGCGTGAGGTCGATTTCAAAGACTGCCTGACGCCAGCTAAGGAAACAATAACAGAGGGAGCCAAAGGAAATAGATTGGAAACCTATCATGTCGTGCGCAAGCGCATGGAAATGTAATACGTGTCAACTTCCCATAAAAGGGCACAAGACACCTACGCACGGTATCATTTCATCATAATCCGGTGCCCTCTTCATGACCAGCACGTGGACATCACATGCAAATAAATTGCAAGACTCACTCGCTTGAACGCGATTCGTCCTAACTCGTAAACCATGTCAATTTCTGGTTTTATTATGCATTGTAATTTAAAACCCAGTGAAACCGCAGGAAATCGTGTTTTCATTTTGTAACGGGTACACATTTCTCTCAGAATGTTCGCGTCTCCGTAAATACTAGAACTACCGAAGCACTGTACTTTATTTCGCTCTGTGTTGATTTGTGCTTGATTATATAAATTATGCGTTGTTTAGATTTCATAGGTTTCTAATCTACAAAGTAATAAATGTTGTTTAAGGCGACCTCTCATCCTGAGAAATTTTAATGAATCTGTTTGAATTGCATGTCTTGGGTAAGGGCAACCATTGCTCTAAAAACCTTCTATTCTTGCCGATTGGCAATGAGTGAGAGGACTATTTGAGCATATCAGGTTGGAAAAACCGAAATTGAAATGTCATTACTTTTTCACTGGCTTCAGTCCAAAGATTGATTTCATTCACGCCACAAAGCTGAGTTATAAAAGCGTGCGCTTTACTTCGGCGATGGTTAAGGCGTGACTGCAATACGTGGTGATTGGATGATATAACTGTGCACCAACTGTCAATCATCGGAACACAAGCTTTGGATTGGCTGAATCTGACGTTTTTCCTTCATATGCCAATCTTTCCTCATCCCACGCCTTCATATTCTCCAACGGATAACTATCACTGCAGTGTAGGGGGACCTCGGGCCGGCTGGGCTGTTTGTGCTAAAGTCACCGAAGGGGGATTATAAAAACAACACAAAATGGCGATACCCCCAGCCCACGATTCTACGGACGTAGGAGTTCGGCTAAGCACTGTAGGTTCAGTGTAAACAATTTAAACTAAAAATTCTCCATTTCGCTTATAAGGTGCATTATTTCCACAGCTCAGTCCCAAATATTTACACACGAATTCGACAAGTCACACATGGCCGTTCAGTGCTATCGCCGAACTCATCGGTAAGTTTTGCATTTCGTGTCGCGACGATGAGTGAGCTCGAAGGGTTTTCAGTTGTTTTATTTTTTATACCGTTTTTTCGTAGATAATGCTTACGATCCTGATGTGAATGCAAGGCAGCTGTGGATAGACGTTAAAAGATACAACAAGTACAACTACTGTTTTGTGTTTACGGACAACGGGGCCGGTATGGGTCCTGAGAAACTACATAAAATGCTTAGGTACGAATTATTTTTTCGGACGAAGCGCCACTTTTACGGCCTACGGCCTATTGACTTGCTATAAGGCTGCTGAATACTCATAAGTACGTTTTGTTTATTTTGCAGCTTTGGATTTTGCGACAAGGTAAGGTTTTGCGGTGCGATCCAGATCCACGTTGCATGATGCGTTACGAATTTATTCATTTGCCTGAAACTGCGTATGCAATTTGACGTAAATCAGAATTCTCAGATGTTTTGTTTTGTTGTGATTCTATTTGTTAGGTAGCGAAAAACGGGCATATGCCCGTTGGACACTATGGCAATGGTTTCAAATCGGGATCTATGCGATTAGGAAGAGACGCCATCGTGTTTACGAAAAACGGGGGTACTAAGAGCGTTGGGTTTCTTTCTCAAACTTACTTGGAAGCCATTAAAGCTGAAACCATTCTTGTGCCGATGGTTACCTGGGATTCTGATGGAAATATCCTTTAAAAAATGAAGTTTTTCTATGTAAAAACCGACCGCAGTGGTCGGTCATAAGATCTTCTTTACTTCCGCCATGTTTACGGTTCGCGCCAAACTCGAATTTGGCGCCGTAAATTAAAGACAGTCTCAAGCAGACACGTTGTTCGAGTGGCTGAAAAGTGTGGTAAATTGTATGATTTGGTTTCTTTTATTTACCATACCTTTTGAAACTTTCCCCTGGAAGTTACGCGTTTGTATTGTAAGTTCTCTTCTCTTCTCTGTGTAGGACTTACTCACATAGAAATTGGCAAAATTCAAATAGTTTGTGAGAAGTGTCATCAAGATGAGATTTGTTGAAGAGCACAGTTTTTGATGATGTTGGAAAACAATTAGAATTAAACCATCTAATTTAAAATTGATTTTAATTTACCATTGGAAATATAATTTGGGTCCTTCTTCTGATACTAGAAAATAAAACAATTGACACTCTTTATTCTAAAACTGTAAAGAAGAGAATTTGAACCATCCACTCAGGGAAAATGAAATGTATTCAGCCCTGGCATTAAGAATTTTCAACAATAATTTGAGAATAGCAAAATGATTACTGTTGAATAATTCCTAAGATGCAAATATGACAATTATTAAACTATTTGCAAAGCCTATGTAATTGTTTAAGTATGATTGTGTGAGCTATTTTATTGAAAATAAGTTCTTTTGTTTTGTATTCACCTTTAATGGACTAATGATGGCAAGATTTGACCTAATGCTCAGACAATAAGAAGGCTCACACCTCAATAATATCTTATAATCTCCTTGGAAATTATTCTTAACTTTCTTCTGACCATTTGGCATGGAAATTCCTGAAGGGCTTGTGTTTGTTGTTATTGATACATTTATGACTGGAGGGCTTAATCAGTGGAGATAATAAATTGATTATTTTGGCTACAATAGTTGAGTTCCTTAACATTTCCTAAAAATTGTCCAGAAATTTGACAAAGACAAGGCATTACAGGATATCCTAACACATTCGATGTTTAAACACAAAGAGGAACTTTTTGCTGAGTTTGCTGGAATTCAAAATCCCAGTGGTACACGTATTATTATCTTCAATGTTCGAACTACTTCTGATGGCAAACCAGAATTTGATTTTTCAACGGCACTGGATGACATTAAAATACCTGAGGACACAGACTCAGAAATCAGTAAACTGAAAAGGCAGGAACGGCAAAATCACATTCCAGAGTCAGATTACTCTTTGAGGGTAAGTTTGTGTGTATATTTTCAATTAAAAGAAGGAAATTGTCTTACTACTTAAGCTTTGAATTAACTATGAGTTGTCATGTACTGTCTGTATTTTTGTTTTATTTATTATTAATTACTGTACAAATTTCAGGAGTTTGAATAAGAACTAACTATGGGTGAAATATGTGGCATATGTCCATCAACTTCATGGCCTAATTTCTCTGAAATTAATAACTTCAGATTCATGACTGAAGTTCTACCAGCTGCCTGCTTTGCAATTTTTGTGATTCACTTAAAAAGTTAGGGAAACCCTTGAAATTTAGGAAATTCTGTGGTTTTGTATTACCCCAACTCGTCTCTCCTCTCTCATGAATGTTTCTGGGCCTGTAACAGGCTGTGTATGATACACTGTAACTGCATGTAATTTTTTTCCTAGGCATACTGTGCAATTCTGTACTTGAAACCAAGGATGCAGATAATACTGAGAGGCAAAAAAGTGCGCACTATGGTAATAACAAAGAGTCTAAGCAAGACTGAAATGGATTACTACCGTCCTTCTTTGAGGGAGGGGAACACACATGCTGGAGCTGTATCCTTAACTGTCAGACTTTCTTTTAAAATTAAAATGATTGGTTTGGATGAGGTATACCTATTGACCACCTCAGCATGGACAATTAAACCCTTTGACCTTGAAGAGTGACGAGCATCTAATTTCGCCTCACAATATCTCCCCAAAATCACAGGTTAAGGTCATGAGAATAAAGGAAATGCTCACTAAATAGAGAAGCTGTTGATTGTGAATATATGCATACTGATGTTAGGTTGTAAAGAGTTAATCAATAGGCTGCACTTTGTTTTAGTTAAGTGGTATAGTAACCCACTGTGGTTGTGGGAGAACACAAGAAAAGTCAATAAATCAAGCTAGGGAGGTGAGTAATTTGCAAACTTTTCTTATGTTCTCTCAATATCCCAAGTAGATTTTTACCTTGGTAAACCCACAGAGAGTGTGGTCTATTGGGTTTATTAAATAAACTTCAGTTTTCTATGGGTGTACTGGTGAAAGAAATGATAGGTTTTTGCCCAATCAGGGTGCATGTACTATACAAGTTATTTTATGTGCAACTTAACCCTTGAACTCCCATGAGTGACCGAGACAGAATTTCACCTTACAATATCAATACAATATCAACCAGATAAGAGATGAGAATAAAGAAAATTATCAATTTGGAGATAATAAGTTGATCTAATACGAAATTCTCTGAACCAAAATTGTAAGAATTGTATGGTTGACAGTAAGGAGAAGTACAAATTTGATCTGGGAATTAAAGGGTTAATTGGAGTATGGGTTCTGTAACAGGATAGGTGTTACTCAGCCATCAGTGAAATTTACTTGGAACAATACATTCAGTTAGTGTATGTAAGCTCTGTTTCCTGGTGGTAGAATGAAAATTTCCAACAATCTTTCCTTAACTTGTTGACAGTTGAATGGGCAAAAGACTAAAATCACATTTGGTTTTAGTCAAAATAGAAATCATTATGGAATAATGATGTACCATCGCAACAGACTAATCAAGCCGTATGTCCGTGTTGGCTATCAGTTGAAGGTAAGGTATTTATAATTTAGTTATTGACCTTCTCATTCTGAAGATCCAATCATCAGATCTTCTTATTGTCTGCCATAATTTATAGTGGTAATAGGACTGAGTGGAGTCCAATTTGGTCTGTAATCATACAAGAGATTAACAAAGTTGTATGACCGCAAAGGAGGAGTCCAATTTGTGAATCACAAGTATGATTACAGACAAAATTGGGCAACACCAAGTTCTGTTACCAATAACTCAAAACTATGACAAAATTTGAGAAAGAAACTAGACATTGGTTATATGTTTTCATAAAAAAAACAATAGGTAACATGGCAAAATATAAGAAAACAGCAGGTACTCATGACAGGTTCTGTCCACTTACACAGGCATGATGTGTTCACCGTCTCTTTAACTGTACCATTACACTGTCAAATTACAAGCATGACATGTACACTGTCCTATTAGTGATCAAATTGGCTTGGTGATCATCAATCACATTTGCAAATTTTGTGTAATTTGAATCGCAGTTGTCAAATTTGCAGTCATTTGATTTGTAAATCACAGGTATGATTACAGACAGAATTGGATGGCAAGAAGTCCTGTTACCAATTAATCATAACCATTTCAATTTCCAAAAAAACAAATACACCTAGAACAAATATCTCCAGTGGGGACAATGTCTTAAGCTAAAATTCCTCCATTTTGGAAATTCCCCTGTTTTTCTTTGGATAAGTGGTTGTTGCTATGGTTATTTTGATCATTTCTTTGATTGGTGGATTAGCTGAGTGGACTTCCACTGTCCAATTACAGGTGTCTGATTACAGCCAACTGTCCAATTACATTGTCTGATTACAAGTGTACAGAATGATTAGTGAATAATGAACCTGCCAATGCACCAATAATATTTGAGGAATTTGTAATGGTTATGATTATAGGGTAAATAACTTTGTTTTAAATCAAGTAATCTCCCTTAACCTTTTTCCTCCCAACATCTCCTGAGGAATTCTCCTTTCTACCTGCCATACAATTCACATGATGTTAGTGTGGATAATTTGGTATTACATCAACTAATCATCCACCCAATCAATATTTTTCTTTACTCCTATCACTTGTCTGCTTGATATTGTATCAATATTGTAAGGAGAGCTTCTGTTTTGGTCACTCATGGGAGTTATAGGGTTGAGTTGAATTTTATTCTTTCTTCACCTCCCCTTGATGCTTGAAAATTATTATTTTGAAATTAGAAATTCCTTTTTTATCTCTCTTGATGTGAAAGAATAAAGAAGTCAGCTAAATAATTCTTAAAACCTTATGGATCTAAATTTGTCTTTCATATCACTGGTATAAGCCAATGACTAGTGGGGAATTAATGGTAATTTCAAGAAAAACAATTATTTACTCAAACAGCAATTCCAATCACTATTTTCTTGTACTGTTTCATTACTAGATGGGTCAGTTTTCCTCACCTTACCTTTAATTTGTCTTTACTTTCAGGCTAACAACTTAGGAGTGGGAGTTGTGGGTGTAATTGAATGTGATTTTCTACAACCAACTCATAACAAACAAGATTTTGACTACACTAAAGCTTACAGGTACTATTAGATTGATAGGAAAGTTATAATTCCTAAATTAATGTCATAATATTTCCATCGCTGTTTCTATATTATGAGTAAAAAATTCAACTTGTGACAAATGTTTAACATAAAATTTGTCAAAGGCAATTGTAAAACCTTCTTTGTCTAAACAGTTATTCTGAAAACTTATGTTATACTTATTTTGTTATTTACAGAGCCACAATAGCAGCTTTGGGTTCCAAGCTTAATGATTACTGGTAATTACAAAACTGTATATATGTTCTATTTGATGGTTTAACATCTAACATTTGCAGATATATTTTGCAATTTTTAGGATATTTTTGCCCTTTTTTCATATTCAGTTGAATTTTGTTTAGAGGAGGGGGGGGTGCTCTTTGTAAAAGTCCAGAGTGTTCTCAGTGAATCTAAATGTAAAATTCCACACCCCTCCTGCAGTGTAGCATTTGTACTTTAATTTGAAATCAAAAGTTTCTTTCCTTTCTCCCACCTTCCATCCATGTTGAGATTTTTATTGATCCCTAAAAGGGGTTGGTATGCAGTCTCTTGGGACCTACAGACTATTGATCTCATACAATCACAGATTATGAAGTTCTTCTTACAGTGAATTTAGAATCATACCATTTTTAATCTTTCACTGAAGGAATGAGAAAAAAGGCCCTCAACGTGCCAACAGCAAGGAACCTATTCCAGAGCCTGTTGAAGTCCAGTAAGACAGCATCCCTTTTTGAGAATTTTTTAGTTAGTCAATTTTTCATCCTTTGGCAGCTAGCTAGTTTTCCTAGGTGGTTATAGAGTCTTGAAACTTCGTTACCTACAAAATGTAGAACTTGTAATTCTCTCTCCATGGACTTGAATTTCACCTGGATGTTTATAGGTCTCAATATCTTGAACTTTATTTGATAGTTCCCATTGTATATGGATATTTTTTAGAAACTGATTCCATGAAGTTATCAGTGAAGAAATTCTCCTATCAATTTTAATACATTGTCAACTAGATATGTGACAAGAATCAGCCAAACAATTAGCAGATGGTGTTTGGTTTGTACACCAAATTCCTACAATCAGCCAACAAAGAGAATCATGATGGTTACTAGTTGTTAGAATTAACCACCAGATCTTGTAAGAACACAGGAAAAAGGAAAGAAAAGGTTTTTTTCAAAATGTTCTTTTTGTTTTTCAGACAACTCCCTGACCAAAGCTGGGTTCAATGTGACGACTGCCTGAAATGGCGCAAGCTGCCTCATGGCACAGACCTTGATAAACTTCCTGACAAGTGGTACTGTAAAGACAACCCCAACCCTAAAATTAGATCTTGTAACACCCCAGAGGAGAAGGAAGATGAAGTTGAACAGGCATATGTCAAGACACAAAAGAAACGCTTGTAAGTGAAATTGCCGAACATGTAGTTCATGTAGTTCGTCCTTGTAAAATGTAATCAGGATTAAGTTTTTGATCACAGTAGTGACATCAGTTTCTTTTAGATGTTTTGAATAAAGTGGTCATCACTTAAAAATAGAGAAAACATCGAGGTTTGCCTTTTTATATGTAAACTTTTTCAGCACCTCTTGATTGATGTTTATCTTTCAATCTTGACTGAATGTAACTAAGAACAAGATAATGTCAGATGTTTTTCCATTCTTGAGAAATTCTCTCATGTTCTCTGTCCATAGGGAAAAAGAGATGGAGGATAAAAAGCGAAAGGAGAAGGTCAGCATAAAAGAACCTTTTGTATTTTTTTCATTTAATGAAGTATAATCTAAAGGTGTGTGTTAGATATAGGTGAAAGTTCACTTGGTGACAGGTGCATGACTGAACAGGCAAGAAAATGTTATATCAGAGAGAAAGGCATGAAATTTACAGCAATGTTTTACATAATGAAGGCTGAATACTGATTAATGTGAAATCAAAAACACTTGATTACTTGTAGGAAGGGACCGATTTTCATTTACAGAGTGAGGAGGGGTGGTGGCAGAGGAGCTGTTCAAAATCATGGGTTGTTCATCAATTTTTTGTTCAGGGTTACAAAAAAGGGCAGGGACCATATAATTTAAGCAAGTACATGTATTTCATGAGTATCAGAATGAAAATGTGTCTGAAGTAACTCATCAATATATATATATATATATATATATATATATATATATATATATATATATATGAGTAGCTAAAATACTATCATTCAACTAAGCATGAACAAAAAACACAACATAGATTTGCTGAAATTCTACTTACTAAGCATATAAACTGTAGGAGGAAAGGGGTAAAGAGACTCGTGAAAATGCAAACAGGACACACCTTTACCCTGCCCTTACCCTAACTCTGTTGTGACTAGTCCCTAAAGCAAAGTTATTACATGATGTAAAACCTTACCTTTCTGTACATCTTTCATTTCAACAGGAAAAAAAAGCTGAAGAGGTGGGTGACTTACCTTACACTGGGAATTTTATGAGAATATTCCCTTGATTACTGTGTGAATGTGATTCCTCCACGAAGTGTTTCATCTTACATCTTTATTATTGCATGGTTTTCTTATCAAATGATTTACCAGAAACCTTATACCACCTTCATTAAAGGCACAATTGATAATCCTGGTTAATGAATTTGCCACAACTGACAATTTCCTCCTAGGCAAGAAGAGCAGAAATACAACAAAAAGCCTTGGAGAAAAAAGAGGCAGAGTTGCAAAGGTTTGTGAATTTTTTCTGGACAGTGTGCACATTTACTGAAAACACATTTTTGGAGATTACATGAGCTAATGCAGAAGTGAGAAATGACGTTGTGTACACATAAAAAGTTTTAAATTGAATTTTTTTGAAGAATGATGTGAATGTTAGCCTGATAGAAGCTTGCAGGTTAACCCACAGAAAAGGAATCTCCTTTTTGATTTATGTTTTTTACCTTTAGATTAAGACAACAGCTTTCTGAAATGGAGTCAGCAAATGAACCGTCAATCATGGAGACAATTGAAAAAAATAGCGCAAGACAACAGCAAGCCATTAGACAGGTTAGACAAACTGATCTGCATCTTGACCTTCTTTAAATCTTTTGCAGAAGTTTCATAACAAAGAATGAAGTGTTTCAAGTTGGTTAAACCAGAGACAAATTTATTGGGAACCACAACCTCAATTGCATTAATTTAGGGTTTCATGAAGTTTCAAATTAGGCCAATGTAACATACACTCCTTTCCCATGTCAATCCCTCCATTTCATGACGACAGATACTTGTTATTTTTTATTAACTTTATTGAATGGGATTAGTAGGCATGTCATCATGTGTGCTTGGTCCTCAACTTGATAAAACGAGCCACATCTAAATAGCAGTGGTAAACTCTGACATGCTCAAATAGCAAGCTAAGTGCTGGTGGACAAAATCAATTGTATTGTTCCATTTTTTAGCAGGTAAAAGGAGAGCAAAAGTCACCTCAGCCATTGAGGATAAAGGTAAGTTAGGTTGTTTCACTCAGAAATAGTGCTGGATAATGTACATGTGGATACTGTTTGGCAGAAACTATTGACTCTCCATGAATGTGATGACATCCTGCCAGTATCGGATTCACAGCCTAATTAAGCAGAGAAAGACGTATTTTTAAGCTTATTTAAAGATAGCAATTGCAACTGGTAAATTAGTGTACTTAAGTATCCAGCAACTAAAATAATTGCAAACGTGACCTATTAATTGAAGGTTATCCATTGTCTTTCAACACTCGTTTCTTATCAAAATGTATTAATTTTTCTGTCTCCAATAGCTGATTCAATCACCCTCAAACAATCTGAAGGTATGTGTGCGTTTGTCATGACTGCTGTAACAGTCATATCTACTTTTCGTTGGTGCCTGCATTCCTTTCAAGTTGGGTGTTAATTGATGTTATTATATGACGCGTAAGGCCTCGCGTGTGCAATTCCATGGAAAACCATCGTGAAAGCCGGCGTGTGTAGGGCCAGACGGGTTGATGTGGACCGGGGCGGTAAAAGCCGTCCGGCCCTGCACTGACATGGCTTTGTTGCAAAAACTGATAGACAAAAACCAAATAAGTAAAAAGGGGTCGCATTTTTCGATGAATTGTGACTTTCTTGTTCTGGCTTGGAAAAAAAAACCAATGGAAAGTATTAATTGTAGAATCTCTTTTGTCCTGTGTGCGCCCCTTCATTGCTTCCTATTTTGGTTGAAGCAGAAATTTCGAAATTTTCAACACTTAGTAGTCATTCGGTGAAATGCCTAATACCTGAGTTCGTTTGGGCTAGGCGTGAAAATATTTGGTCGAAGTCATAACGTACGGACCAAGGGTAGGGAGGTCCTTCCACTCATTCAACAAGGACATATGATCTTCATGTAAAGATCAGTTTTCATTTGTTCTTCTAGATTGTGGTCATTAATTGGGGATAATTTTATATTGTGAACTGTCAACTTAAAGATCTGTTCTATATAATTTACTATGAAATTGGCTTGGCTTGAATCAATGTAGATTGGTTCACTGAAATTATAATGATAACAGTATTGAATCAATCATGTTCGACTTCAAGAAGAATTTAAAGCTCTTCGTAGGGTGAGACAAGGTTACTGTTTAATGCAAGATGCAAGTCTTAACGTCACTTCAACTTCTTTTTCTCCCCCTCAGTGGTGGAAATAAGGGTTACGGATTCAAATCAAAGTTGCAGGTGTGACATATTTCAATTCTTTGATTGTGAAGCATAATTCGCTCTCTTCTTAGCAATCGTCAGGGCAACCTCAGACTACACAGGTTGTTTCTCGTAACATTCTGGTACCTAATGGTCCCAAGTCACCATTGATATTGAGACGAAACGCAAACCAACAACAGCAACAGACGTCTGTCAAGGTTGTCAAAGTTTTCTCATCTGTTCCCTCCAACCAATCACAAACTGTTCCTAAGCCATTGGTGCAAATTGTGCCAAATCCTCAAGGACAACTTCAACAGCAGACCCCAAAAGTTGTATCTGTACAGTCCTTACAGCAACAAGTCAATCAAGGGCAGTCAACAGGACAACAGAGGGTTGCTATTCAAAATATGGTGCTCTCATCAGGGCATAAAGTTCACCTGACCACACCTATCTCCCAGCCGAGCACCTCAACTTCATTCCAGGTGAGGGCATTGCCTATTCAACCCTCGCAACCTCCAAAACAGCAACAGAGTACAGGCGTAGTTACTCTGCAGACAACACCAGCATCGCAGAACCAGTTTCCTCAGAAAAACAGTACTCCCTTGAGATCGCCTGCCATGTCAACAAGTTACAAACCTTTAGAGTCATTACAGGAAGTGAACCGACAAGCAACACAAGCTTCAGTGGTATCACCAGTGTCTGCAGTTATTCCAGAGGTCAGTCCACCGACAAAACAGTCGCCTACTGAACTCAGAAATCACGTGACGATGCAAGACAGATATCGATACATTGCGCCCTCACCACAGACTCAGGTAGCATCTGTACCAGTGTCATCTGCTGCTGCTGGCGTGGTGGCTCAGTCTGTTCAGCCATCAGTAGTTAAACCCTCAGTCAAAGTTGGTGCTCAATCTGTTGCGTCTACTGCCAATCAAATATTACAGGTACTGGATTAGCCTCTGCTTTTGATGTTGATGTTCTTATTATTTTACCGTAATGTAATTTATAACATTATTCGAATGTTATTGCTATTACTATTATCATAATTATTAGTAATATCATTACAACTATTATTATTATTTCCCCTTTCTCTGTGACTGTAGGTCCAAATTAAACAGGAACCAAAACCAGCGGTCCCTGTAAGCACCATGTCATCAGGGCCCAGTATTCAGATATCTCAGGTGTATTCTGGAGCCCCAGCAGTAGGTGCATCTACAGGTCTTACTGTGAAAGTAAAAACCGAGAAAGCCGACAGGTAGGACAGGACATTTCCCATCTTCTATATTTGTACTGTGGGAATCAGTTGACAACATCATAAAGCCGATCAAATTGATTCAAGCTCCTACGCGTTTCACTTGACGATGGAACAATTGTAGACTTGATTGGGGACTGAAACAAATAAATATTTGTTTTTGCCTCTCAACGTTTGGTTTTCCTCATGTTTGAGTCTGAACAGTAATTGATTGAGCCGTGAAATGTTTTTAGTCCTTTAGTGAATGGGAACAAGAGAGCGCATGACAGCGATGATGACGTCATCGAACAACCAGTGCCGCAGAAACCACGCATGGAGAAGGAAATTATTTTCATCGACTCTCCGCCCTCGGCCCCTCCCCCAGAGGAAAAGCCTGTGGAGGGACTATCCGACAGTAACGGAGCGGCTGTAGAAGGCGTCGATGATGACTTGATCGTCAAGTTCAGTAAACTGAATAAAGAAGAACAGTGGATCAAACTGGCGCAATCCGCGCAACAGCTCAGAAACCTTCGCGATAATGTGTGCAAACTGTTGAGGGTTCTTGTACCAGAAATAGAACTGGGAGACAAATCGGAAATTCTGGACGATACTACTATAGATAATCTTTTAAAGCAAGTTCTTGAGGCAAATGTGAGCCCAGATGCTTCACAGGGCACATGAGGCCTACCCCGAATGCCACTTAGCTTAGGAACAAATTTTTTATTTCCACTTTTGTTACTGACTCAAGATAAATCCACCGATACTTTTAACGGTAAGCCGGCGTTTTTTATTTGAAAATACCATTGTCAATAGTGTTGCAAAGCAACCAAGTATGTCATGTATCATTCTTAATTCAATTCTGTCTCCGAAAATGTGGTCGCGTAATTTAAATGGACGAGAGGATCGTGTGAGCAACAGAAAAGTTGACAGTAACTGAAGTTTTGGTATGTGATGATTGACTTCGTCGTCACGCGTTCGCAATCAGACTTACTAGTGAGGTTTCTTTTAATAAATTCGTCCAAACACGTTCAAGGTGTTTGTATTTGTACAGCTTCGTTAAGTCGGGTTGTAAACTTATCATATTGCAAGCGCGATGCTCGCGTAGCTCCAGAAAAGCTCGTCTCTGATCTGGACTCGAAATCCGAATGTAGGGTGCTGCAGTTTTGAAAGAATTGAGAGGCGATGTGGTTACTAGGGAATTAGGGAAAGTATATCGAGACTAAACGGTGGAGGAGTATAACAAGATAATTTTGATTTTATCAACTGAGTTGATAATGTTAATTGGCTATCGTTAAGAGTTTCATAGCTGACGTTTCTGGCGTTAGTCCTAAGACAGACCGAATGATGAAGGGCTAACGCTCGAAACGTCAGGTTTAAAACTTAACGGTGGCCAATTTACATATCAACTCAGTTGATTATACCAAAATTATCTTATTGTATCGTGACTAGTTGTACGCCTCTCAAATCTCTTTGCGAAGCTTGATACTCCGCTGTGAAGGGTTAGTTCTCAACAGCGAGGAACGGAACTGACCAATCACCGCTGTTGAAACGTCACCTAACACAGCGGAGCATCATGCCTCACAAGATGGCACCAACCAGTCGACTTCATCGCCAAGGAAGAGTAAAAAATCTTGAGAAATGCATCCAAAAAGCGACGAGATAATTTTATGAGGGGGGGGGGGGGGGGGAAGACAAATTAATATAGACTACTTCGAGAAAGAACAACGTGATCAGCGATGGAAGGTCGAGCAGCAAGCGCTTGGCGGTAACGCAAAGAACACGAACGTAAATCTGCAGGCACAGTGACTTAATGTTACCACTGTTATGCTCCTCAGCTGACTAGCAAAACACTCAAGGCGGCTGATTATTTCCTAACCATACCACCCCTCACCAGACGTAAAAAATGTTTTCAACACTTTTAAGTATACCTTTCCGTTTTTTATTGTACGGCTTATAAAAATAAAATGCTGCCTTGAACCGGGAAAGGAAATACCCAATTAAATCATTATTAATTACAGCTAATTACTTTGCAGAGTTTCCTTTATACAGTACGTAAAGCCTAACGCTAGACGTAAGATTCTTCTGTGAACAGAATGTTTTCGATATCGTCATGAGAAGGAGCAGGATAGGCTCCGCTCTGCGCGCGCGGCGTGCGCACTTTAGCGATGACTTGCGCTGTCTGTGGGCTGATTTTGAGCCCGTTAGCTTGCGCATTCTCGCTAAGAAGTTCCCTGATATCCCGAATCTGCGTCACGTCAGTTCTGCCTTCGGAAAACGTTGAATCAGCACCGATGCTAGATCGTTCGTCCAGGCTAGACACCGACGACGAAGACGAGGTTGCGCTTCCTCTCCGAATTCGAAAAGATCCTGGCGAATTGGGCACTGCCGAGGTCCCCCGAGCATCAACTGAAGATGCCCAATGCGTTTTTGATTGAGCTTCGTGAGGAAAGAAGTCGGAGTGTGGGAAGTGAGTAAGAGAAGAACTATAGGGCATGGAAGCTGTACCAGCGGATGAAACAGAACCAAGCGCTGATCTTAATTGGCCAGAGCCATGACTTGACGATAGCCCGACAGTTTTTCGAACATTTTCAGGCGGCGGTTTTTTATACGACCCTTCACTTACGTTTCGTTTCTGATGAAGGTTAAGTCCAAATGGTGAATGTTCCAGTTTGCGGATTCCGGCACTTGCAACTGTGCTGGCGTTCACCTCCTCCACTTGCTCCCATACGTTATCATTCTGGCTCGTTGGCGACATTGGCGTTTTAGGTGTCGAGGAAGTTTCGCTCCTTTCCGAATCCAATCTATCGTTACCGAAGACGCCTAATCTCCCAGGGAAGCGGGGTTGTTGCTCTCTAGCTTCGAAAAATGCCTTTGCTTCCCTTGGAGAAATATGGTCTTCGCTAGAATCCACTTCTTTGACCTCCTTTCCTTCTGCACCCTGAAAAAACGCAGGTTTTGAATTCAATTCCCTCCTCCGCTGCATATGTTCCTGATACGATGGCGCTGCAGGTTGTCTCCGACGATCGACAGCTTGGAAAACTTGATCGGGGTTTGGAGACGGAGAGCGAGGTCCTCCAGGCGATTGTTTGGATACGGGGGAACTAGGTGGCACAGGAGATGTCGAGTTGCTATCAAGACTGTCCGAAATAAGACCTTGCGTTTGTACGGAATGTTTAGCTTCCATAGCCCGTGACAAAGACAATGGGTAACTTGATACAGGATGAAGACGCTGGTATTGCGTTACATTTTGCGTGACAGGAAACAGTCGCACAGTTTGAGGCGAGTGTGCCCGGCGAAGAACAGCAGTCTCTAATTTCCGGCCACTAGCCGTAGTCTTTTGAGCTTGTTTATGTTCGATAAGTTCAGCGCTTGTCGTTGTACTACTCAGTTGTCTTTTAGAGCTCGGGTATTTCCGACTGCTTTTCAGTCGTAATTTCATCGAATCCGGATGTAACCCGAGCGGCTCCGAACTTCTACGACTGATCGCTGCATGTCCTTTCGTTTTATTGGGTTCATAAAAAGCGGCGCTGAGTTTATTAGAAAACTCAACGTCGTGCCTCTTGAGAGTGGGCGATGAACTCGGGGAAGGAATTCCGGAATCACAAGGAGAGCTTGGAGTACTAACACTCTTGTTCGTTGGGTGAACTGCGAGCGTGCTTGTTACATACAAGTTCGAATCACTTAAGTGAATAGAGTTCCTTTCTCCTTTGGGACTCAGAGGTTCCGGTGATTCTATCCCGTCATCCGTAGAGGACTGACTCAAAGCAGTCCGTGAGTCCTGGGTACTACCCTCCGAATCGCTGGTCACATGATTAGTGGTGACGATCTCGCTACGATCGCCAAGAATCGTCCTTACTTTATCTCCCATGATAGCCACACTGTGTTCAATAATAAACTGAATCACTGGCGGCACTGAATTTGATTGCTCGGTTGCGGGAATGCTGGAACCTTTTGGCGCCCAAAGCATGCTGGGAGCCACACACACGGCCAGGTTATAAGCGTTCATGTTATTGGTCTCCGCATTGTCAGCAATGTGATATAACACGCACAAAAATGACTTCAGTAGTTCATAATTGAAACGGTTGATCCCGTCCAAAATCCTAAAAAACAAAAATGTTGAGAAAAAAAATTTAGCCGCATCGAAGTAAATACAAACTTAGAGTGCGCATCATGATTTGAGTGTCGAAAAGGCAAACCCAGAGACACCAAAACAGCCAATAAGAAGGAAAGAAAAAACTAAAGAGAGCCAATAATGGCCCAGAGCAGTCAGTCCTGCACCAATCACAGAACATGGCAAATCCAAGCCAATACGATCCCGGATGGCTTTATAAATTCAACTGAAAATGACAATTATGACCGAGCTTCTACACTCGGAGACAAAATTGTAATTACTCGAAGCAAATCGCAACATCAGGGTAAGTAGACTGCAATTCTGTCGGGCAAAAGTTATTCCTAGCGTCCAAAAAACACGAAAAAGGTATTTTCATGATCAGGTATAACACAATTTTACGGCGATACACCACGTTTACTTTCGCATGAAACATAAATTGTATTCGCAAGAATGTCATATCAGAGAAGAATTGTCTTACCCCTTAATTTGTTTCACTCTTTCGTCCTGATCTTCGATGTTGTTTGTGGCGACTAAATCTTCGTAGTTTTCACTTTCAAAAATACAGTCTGGCAAACGGCGAAGGAATTCCTAAAAATAAGAAAAGTCTTCAAACTAACTTCCATGCAATATAGCGGCCGAACTTGTGTACAAGTATCATTTTACCATGTAGTTTCCATCGCCTTTAGAGTGGTAGGAATACACTAGCTTCTCAAGGGAAAGCATATTTGGTCATCGATCGGATTAAATCGAGTTAAAACAACGACGACAACCTTTTGGTCAGAGCAATAAAGCAATTATCTTGTACCTTCATGACAGAGGCGGTCACGACTTCTGATACGTCTTCAAAATCTACCAATTTACCTAAAGGAGACAAAAGAGCACATTTAAAACAGGCTCAAATAATTATCGGTTATCTTCCAAAGTAACACCGCTCTACAGAAATCTGTAACTCCTCAATGGGGCTCTTTTGGGAGGAGTCGATTTCATTAGACCCCAGTTTGCGCACTTTTTATGGCTACATTTCGGAGTACAAACCCCAACGGCTGCATGTCATAACATTTAAAGAGATACATTCTCAACCACTTTACGTTATAAGCCCGTCGTCGACTCGTGGGTGCAAGTTAAAAGAAAACCTTTTCAATTTGCTCCAAGGGATACAGGAAATATTTCAATGAGAAATTTGCGTATGATAATATAGCTCACAAGTTAAAATTAATTAATTAATTAATCGACAAGGACCACTTTTCACCTTCATCCAGTTCGATTTTGATTTCTCTAGCAATCCTGGCATTCGCCGATTTTCTGAAGATTCCTGTGGTACTTGGACCATATCGAAACAAATGTAACAACAAATCCTGTACTGCTTTGGGTACAGGCTCTTCCTCGGTACACAGCTGAGTCAGAGGTACTCCGAAAAGCCTGGAAAATCAAACAAATTGATATGATCGCAAATACAATTCACTGCGACGAGTAAAGTGAATCTCCATTACCGTGAGAACTGAATCAAAATCGCCGTGAAATAAAACAAAATGCTAAGCCGTTTCCTAACCTGCCCCGTGCGAAGTGTAACTATCTGTTCCATTTTGCGAAACACGACGGGGAAAAAAAAAAGAAGTAAGCGGCGTTTTTGTGTAGTTTGCCACCTACTTCCTCGTAACGTCTTGCGCTTCACGTGATTAAAGTTGTTTCGTAGCATATAACATCTCCTATGCCTGGACCCCAACATGGTTCTTTTCAAACATGTCCCCTCCCTCCAAAGAAGTAGTTTACCTCCACGACCTTTACACCTTGAAGGGGCCTCTTCGTCTTTCAACGCATTGGAAATCGCAAACTTTCAGTTTTTCACAGATTGGAAATGACCAAATTGAAAAATCTACACTACTTAAATTCAATCCTTCTTGTGTTAACATGTTACGCAAGAAAGTTAACCGACGCATTCTTTATAAAGTCGTGACTCCACTTACTTTCCAGCTGACGAAGAATTTCCATCCAAGGAGTTTCCTTTAGTTGATCCCGTAGTTTTCTTGTGCATGGCCCAATTGATTATCGGCGATTTCTTTATCGGATTTTTCCATCGTTGCTTGCTAGGAGCATTATGTACATCTATCGACAAAACATGATAAAATTCAGGAGGAAAATTTTAAATTAAAAAACACTTGCCATAGTAGTTAGCCCAAAAAAACTATGGTGTGAGGCAAAAATTTTTATATTTAGGACACTTTTGATTCCGACGCGGTGCATTGATTTTCACCCCCCACCCACTTTGCCTGAGAGCAGACCTCATTGTTAGCACTAAAGGACGCGCGTTTGTCCACCCACAGGGAGACTTAAGACGAGTCTAGAAGAACGCTAACCAGGGGTCTGGTACTGAGACCTGTCGCAGGCTCGCGTTGCTCAAGGCGTCATACTACTAGAGTGGTTTAGCAAGAGGACGGGAACATCATTTCAGAACGGGAAAGCGCGCGGATAATCTGGACACGACTCTATTTCGACTTCCGGTGTTAGCGTTGCCGTTCTCCCCATCAAGTTCAGGACGTCATTTCGCTGGTTTTCCCGTCGTGATCAAAACGCCAAGTATTTGCGTTCATTGTGTACTCATAAACGAGATGATGCTGTTTGGAATGATTTAAGAACTCGTTTCCAGGATAACCAGGTTCCTTTCTTTATTTTATTCGGTGAATTTGTGAAAGTTTACCGCTACATTTATTCTGGATTCCCGAAAGGAAACACGATCGTCAGCAAGCGATCTAAGATTTTAGGACTCAGTTACCTTTTGTAATTGAGCGTGGCTTTAAGCAACGTAAGGGCTTTTCTTTGATACATTTCTTAAACCATGTATGAAAACTCCAAGAATGGTTGCTGTTAATTTTATCGTGAATCATGTCATCAATAAATTAAGCTTGCTTCATGTTGAAGTTTATCAAAATGAAACAACACGAAGGTTACCTGCTATATTATTCATTGTTATTTGTTGTCATTGTCATTTTAACCGTGACTAAAAACTGTTCTGCGAATTGAAGTCAGAGATAAAAAAAAATTTGAGAATAGCTCGGGTTTTGCACTTTTTTATGTCTTTAGTTTTTGATCAGCGCCGGTGAAAACTAAGACAAGAAAGTCATCTACGAAAGAAAATAACAATCAACTTGATTTCGGCACGGCTTTCTAAATCTATTAATTTGATTCAGTCTTGAATGACTTTATTCGTTAAAAAAAATCGAATTAAACAAAAACAAAAATAAAACAGGAACGAAGTCTGATTCCTCAGTCTAACCGTTTCGTTGGTGACTAGTTTGAGTGCATTTCATTTGTTTATAGTTAAACGGGAACTCATTGTAAACAACTCCATCGTTGGGTCGCTTGATCTCTAAATGTTTTCGTCATAACTTCTGATAACTCCGTTCAAAATGCATTGCAACTCTAAGAGGGTGGTGCTCAAAAGAGGTGTACCGTCATGATTGAGAAGAATATTCAGTAAACAAGGGAAAAAACCGCGACGATTTAAATTCCAAATTATACTTTACAAAATTATGAAGAAAAACGAGTAGTGCTAAAATCTAGAAGCACGAAACGAAATGACAGCGATACAAATCATAGAAAAAAAAATATTTAGTGGGCTTCAAAATCTGATAGACTCGAGACTAGAATGGAATAATTTCAAAGTTTAACCGCCCATGTGGATTCATATTAACTACTCACTTGTAGTAAACTATCCTCGGTTTGTGCTTGTTACACCCTCAAAGAGGATAATTTCGTCGTCCTTCGAGTGGTCTACGAAACCGAAAAAATTCAAAGCTGATAATGATCCTAAAGAGCCAAGGTTAGGATATTCACGAACGAAACAAAAGAACAAATATAGCGTGGACGGTTCGTTGAAACGACTGCTAAGTCACTTTTCAACACAACGCGACGGCGTTCTCGACCCAGTTTCTTCTCGGCATTTTTGCTGCGCGCGCCGTTCTGAAATGACGTTCCCGTCTTCTTGCTAAACCACTCTACAAAGACTGTTTACAAGCTTTTATTATCGCTTAAATTACCCCTCTGCACATGTAACGTCGCTAAAATTGCTGACCAGATTTTACCGTTTGGGTAGCTACAAACTTTATTCCTGCCAGCTGAAGCTTAAAACCTCACCTATAGCTATTCTGTTGGGTATTTTCTTGTTCCTTTTAAGAATAAACTGACATTGCGTTTCAGGAGACAACGGATCCATTGACGGCAGTTGCTGGTCAAAGTCAAAGGGAAATCCATCTTCATCCGTTAGCGCCGCCTCACGCATGTGGTTCATTTTGATCGCGAATGGAAACTCATGACCTACACAACGATCAAGAAAAGAGAGAAGTGGAGCGAGAGGTTTAAAACCTGTTATTTGATAAGCAGCACCAACTATCAATAAGAAAAAAAAAATGAACATTTTCTATTGTGGGACCGTTGCACGAAAGCCTTGACAAAGAACAAGAAAATTTCTTCGTAATAGAAAATGAAGAGCAGAAAATACGACTGAGTCAAAAGTCGCTTCTAGTAAAGAACTCTCTCAAGCAACTTAAGTCATGATAAATTTTGTTGTTGTTTTTTTTTTCACTGATCGTCGTTTACTTCTCAGTCCCTCAGTTGACAATTTTTTCGTTCTTGTCAGTTCACTTCTATACATTGTGTAGACATCGTAAGATACTGGAAATGTTTTACCTATTAATGGGTACGCGCCGTCCTCTTTGCCAGAGAGAACCCACAGCTGAAACTCGGACAGATCTTCAGTCTAACAGAAACAAAAGGATTCATTTTTTATACACAGCATTAAGTTAAAACATTGTTAAACTTTTGAAAAATCTAGCCTCGGCAATTAAAAGCGTTTAGATTATTTTGGAACGTCGTTCTTGTTTTTACGCTATATCTAGTTCTTCTCAAATTGAAGTGTCGAGGACGGGTCTTAAGTAAAACCTACTTCATGAAAGTGTAATTAAACTTACCTGAAATTGAAACTGCGCCAATGACATTTTAACGACTGTAGCCGCATCGTCCATGTTGGTGACAGTGAACGACTTAGACTGAGAGAAGAACATATTTGAAGTAAATAACGTGCTAACCTGAAGGCAGTGACATTATTACAAAGGCCGCCACGAGAAAAACTTTAGAGAAAATCTCCCATTAAAATGTAACAACACCACTTGGTTAGGTTGTTGCATCACCAGAATACCAGTAGTCCCTCGTTCCGCGCGAAATCCCTCGTGCAAGTCAAATAACACTTGGTTTATACGTCAGCGTGCTTTCATCGAGATATGAAGCACGCGGGAAGTTTGGAGAGTACGAAAGATGCGTAAGAGTTCTCGAGTGCTCTCCAAACTTCCCAAGTGCTTCATATTTCGATGAACGCACAGCTGACGTAGGAACCAATTGTTTAATAACATTTTCAACCCGATGGAAAATTTTTTCCCCGAGGGATTTGTTTGCTGACGTCATGAGCGTGCACAATAGGAATATGAAGCACGCTTCGGCAATTGAATTTGATTAGACAACTTTACTAGCTATGTTATCATAAATTTGACAGAAAAATATCCTGGCGCCACCTGAACTGCTGAAAGCTTCCCGGTGTTCACGCGGGGCAACGATAAAATGCCGTGAATTTTTTTGTCGATTTCTATTGAATCGTGCGACTGATTTTTCTAGAAAAGGAGGAACTGTTATATTTCAAAAGATAATAGTTACTCTCTAAAGCGAAACTCACATATCCTGAGGAGTCCGGTGACTCCATGTCCCTGTTATACACTTTAAGGCTGACACATTTTGGATCTTCACTGTCCTTCTGTTCTTTCACGTGCCTGTGAATGAAAAACAAACTAAGCATGACAACACTCCTTGAAAAAATAAAACATAAAATAAAAAAATAAATTTTAAATGAGGATTGGTGAGACGTAGATACCTAAATGAGATAAAGGAAACAGTGTGTGAGGAAAGCAGGTGGGTCATGGTTTGTCTACCTCAGCGTTCTTCTCTCGCGAGTGACCACTACGTAATTTCTTCTTACAATATCAATATATTGTAAAGCACAAAGAAAAATATTAAATGGAGGATATTGTCTTATTTACAGCCAAATTCCTGAAGCTAAAATTAAATGAAATGTATGTAGACAGTAAGGAGAATTAATATCGAAATCCTGGCAGTTACAAGGTTCAATGGTTCACTCTTAATATTTCGACATCTTCGTCTTTAATCTGAGTTACTATTTGCCATTCTTCCTCCGTCTCTAGGAGGCTAAAAAAGACTGCAAATATCATAAAAAAGATTAAAGAAAAGGTAGCGATACTCAAACTTACTTTGTCAGAACACTGTGCCAGGCTTCCTTGTCCTCCGGTGTACTGCAAATCACAAAACATTCCAATCAACAATTTTAGTCGATAATAGATTTATGAACACTGACAATACCGAAAACAGAGTCATAACAAACCATAACAATCAAAACTCATCGCGAGATGTTATCAAGGTATTAAGTTTCTCGCTCTTTGTGATTCACCACAATTTTGGTGGACCTTATTTATCCTTGCCGTCACTTTTTTATTCCATAAACATTTCTCAAAGACCTTGGACTGTTACCTAAATATTTCCTGTCCTTTGAGGACAGTTTTGCCTCGACGTGGAAAAAAAGCTCTTTACATACGTGCAATTGAGAAAGCGTCACACTTAGACGGGAATCATTCTTACTTGAACGCAGCAACAAAGTTTGTAGTGGGCCAGCCAATCACAAACGACCTGTCAGCGGATTTCGTCGATTCACACACGTCATCAAGACAATTAGCCAACCAGATCTCACTAACCCGAACTCGATGCTTAAGCTTGAACGTCGCAGACCTAGAATGTTAATAACGAAATCATCACTGTAAACATGGCTGCAAGACTACCTATTGTTTTTACAAACCCTTTTTTTCCCACAATAAGCGCGATGTAAAATGGTTGCTTTTGCTTACCCCAGAAGAGATAAAAGAAAAAAAAAAGAAAAAAAAGGATAAATGAGAATTACGAATAATAACCCAATTGACTGCACACGAAACGACAGTAAGACTTACCTTGGTTTTGCTATTAAAAGAAGGTCATCGAACAAGAACAGATGTCTGTCTTGAGAGGACATACCCTTGAAATGACAACAAATTGAAATATAACTAGTGAAAAAGCATTCAAGCATCATGGATTAAAGCTTACTCATAAACAACAAATGTCGAAGTCTCTGAAGAGATTTTGTGTGAAGAGCTCTTCCTTCGTGATGTTATTGGATCAGCTCGGGTATTTCGTTCTCTCCCCACCCCCCCCCCCCCCCAATCCCTTCCCGAGTCACGGATGCCTTCTTTCAAGTCAACTTCGGAAATAAGTTGTAATTTGGCGCTTAGCTTCGGACTTACCTTACGTTTCGATATTTCGTAAATTGATCCGTATATTTATATTCTTTCACAGTTTTCTTTAAGTTGCTTCGTGCTTTTCCAAGGGTTCATTTACACTTTCATTTTAAGGTGAAGAGTCGACGGCCGACAGAGCAATTATTTGGAGAAGAAAGCCACAAATCAGAAACACTTACCGAGGATAATTGCACTGGACCTTCCTTGATGAAAGCCCTCGCTGGGAAAACTTCGGGAGACAGAGGAGAGCTGGGTTCGGATGAATTCTTCATTCGCATGCTTCCGTCTATCGTCGAACTAGAAACACAAATTTCCCAGACGATAAGCAAGAAAATAACCAACTTCGCGTGATCTACGGTATCCTGGTTTAAGGTGGTTAAAATTTACCTCAATGAAAGTCGGTTTGTTGAGACAAGCAACACCTCAATCACTTTGACGCACAGATAGAATTTAACAAGTTGAACGCGAGCTACATTGATTGTACTCCAACCAAATTATCTTTCATGTTTACGTGACTAAACATACTTTACATGTTATTCAGTAATTATCGACAACATCAAAGTGTTAAACGCCCTAAAAAAATCACTGTCTGGCAGTCAAGCGGAAAGCAATTAGTGATAATCGGGGAAAATAAAAGAAGTCGGCTATTTATTGACGAATGCATGTATAAACACTGAAAAGATTTAACACTTGTTGTTAATGAAAAAAAAAAAATACTACGTAGAGAGCACTAATGTTTACTTTTAGGAAATAAAACAAACTGACGAGAACCTATAACATCGACGAAAACCTAAGAACTCTCAATATCGATTTCACTGATTTCAATACTAAAGAATTATGCAATTAATTTGAGATTTCAATATGAGATGAGTACAGCTACACGTCCCTTTTCAACAACTTCCCTTCTTGCTTTCAAAGGTTATCAAATGCCAACATCTGTCATAGAAGTTTTCTTGTTGGATATCATTGTCATATGCTTTGACTTTGAATCCGCTCCTGACTATGTCACTTTTAAAAAGGTCTTCAATTCTCTCTCACCAATGTTTTTACCTTTTTGAAGAATGCGTTTTTCCTCCCAATGCGGCTTTTATTACAGTTGTCGGGGCAGATCGTCTCCGAGAACTGCCTTGTTTAAGTCTCTGTTTAGGAAAAAAGACAATGACATTATTCACATCGTTTTTGTGGAGTCATTTATTTAAGATTTTACTGACGTGTTATGGAATGATACGTCCGTAAAATCGCGAAGAATAATCTGAGCCCTGAGGTAACATTTAGAAAAATCGAGCGGGTGAAAGTTTATTCTTCAAAAGCACTGTTGCTATTGACACTGAATGACGAATCATACACCATTTCACTTCATTCTGTCGATGGAATTTACTCGAGCGGTTAAAATGTAAACCAAATTTGAAGGAAAGTATATTCCTTTGGACGAGAAACATTTCATCACAGTTTGATGGTTGCTACACTAAGGCAGCAACTATAATTGTTTCGTTTACACATCGGCTCGTACAACACAGATTACATCGCTAATGTACTGATTAATTGAGACAAGTAGGTTACACTCAAGTGGAAACACTTGAGCATTAATGAACCACCTTTAACTATTTAATTAATCGGCCGATCAGCAACTCCAAACTGGTACGCCGCGAGAGGATGTTTAGACTTGAACTTCATCACCGAAAAGGATTTCTTACTCAAC